>NC_141831.1:2564848-2579848 GCF_982586985.1 Callionymus lyra | reverse complement strand
TCTATTGTATCATCAGTGTGTTGTGATGTGTGACTCTATTGTATCATCAGTGTGTTGTGATGTGTGACTCTATTGTATCATCAGTGTGTTGTGATGTGTGACTCTATTGTATCATCAGTGTGTTGTGATGTGTGACTCTATTGTATCATCAGTGTGTTGTGATGTGTGACTCTATTGTATCATCAGTGTGTTGTGATATGTGACTTTATTGTATCATCAGTGTGTTGTGATGTGTGACTCTATTGTATCATCAGTGTGTTGTGATGTGTGACTCTATTGTATCATCAGTATGTGTGTTGTTGTGATGTGTGACTCTATTGTATCATCAGTGTGTTGTGATGTGTGACTCTATTGTATCATCAGTGTGTTGTGATGTGTGACTCTATTGTATCATCAGTGTGTTGTGATGTGTGACTCTATTGTATCATCAGTGTGTTGTGATGTGTGACTCTATTGTATCATCAGTGTGTTGTGATGTGTGACTCTATTGTATCATCAGTGTGTTGTGATGTGTGACTCTATTGTATCATCAGTATGTGTGTTGTTGTGATGTGTGACTCTATTGTATCATCAGTGTGTTGTGATGTGTGACTCTATTGTATCATCAGTGTGTTGTGATGTGTGACTCTATTGTATCATCAGTGTGTTGTGATGTGTGACTCTATTGTATCATCAGTGTGTTGTGATGTGTGACTCTATTGTATCATCAGTGTGTTGTGATGTGTGACTCTATTGTATCATCAGTGTGTTGTGATGTGTGACTCTATTGTATCATCAGTGTGTTGTGATGTGTGACTCTATTGTATCATCAGTGTGTTGTGATGTGTGACTCTATTGTATCATCAGTGTGTTGTGATGTGTGACTCTATTGTATCATCAGTGTGTTGTGATGTGTGACTCTATTGTATCATCAGTGTGTTGTGATGTGTGACTCTATTGTATCATCAGTGTGTTGTGATGTGTGACTCTATTGTATCATCAGTGTGTTGTGATATGTGACTTTATTGTATCATCAGTGTGTTGTGATGTGTGACTCTATTGTATCATCAGTGTGTTGTGATGTGTGACTCTATTGTATCATCAGTATGTGTGTTGTTGTGATGTGTGACTCTATTGTATCATCAGTGTGTTGTGATGTGTGACTCTATTGTATCATCAGTGTGTTGTGATGTGTGACTCTATTGTATCATCAGTGTGTTGTGATGTGTGACTCTATTGTATCATCAGTGTGTTGTGATGTGTGACTCTATTGTATCATCAGTGTGTTGTGATGTGTGACTCTATTGTATCATCAGTGTGTTGTGATGTGTGACTCTATTGTATCATCAGTATGTGTGTTGTTGTGATGTGTGACTCTATTGTATCATCAGTGTGTTGTGATGTGTGACTCTATTGTATCATCAGTGTGTTGTGATGTGTGACTCTATTGTATCATCAGTGTGTTGTGATGTGTGACTCTATTGTATCATCAGTGTGTTGTGATGTGTGACTCTATTGTATCATCAGTGTGTTGTGATGTGTGACTCTATTGTATCATCAGTGTGTTGTGATGTGTGACTCTATTGTATCATCAGTGTGTTGTGATGTGTGACTCTATTGTATCATCAGTGTGTGTGTTGTTGTGATGTGTGACTCTATTGTATCATCAGTGTGTGTGTTGTTTTGATGTGTGACTCTATTGTATCATCAGTGTGTTGTGATGTGTGACTCTATTGTATCATCAGTGTGTGTGTTGTTGTGATGTGTGACTCTATTGTATCATCAGTGTGTGTGTTGTTTTGATGTGTGACTCTATTGTATCATCAGTGTGTTGTGATGTGTGACTCTATTGTATCATCAGTGTGTTGTGATGTGTGACTCTATTGTATCATCAGTGTGTTGTGATGTGTGACTCTATTGTATCATCAGTGTGTTGTGATGTGTGACTCTATTGTATCATCAGTGTGTTGTGATGTGTGACTCTATTGTATCATCAGTGTGTTGTGATGTGTGACTCTATTGTATCATCAGTGTGTTGTGATGTGTGACTCTATTGTATCATCAGTGTGTTGTGATGTGTGACTCTATTGTAATAAACAAAGCGTGATTACAGCTGGAGGAGTGAAGCCATTATTACTTCATAATGGACTCTCGTAACCTCTCGTTCGTCCAGATTTCAGAGCAGCTTCATAAGGTAATGAGTGTAAAACATGGTCATATATATATACAGTATATATATATATATATATATATATATATATACTGTATATATATATATATATAAAGTAATAAGTGTAAACGTGAACCTAGATTCTGGTCCAACAGTCAGTAGATTTGATCAACATCGAGTCTCTGTGTCTCAGATCTATTTTCATGAGCATCACTGCTGATCTTCTGATTAAAGAGTCCATTGAGCAGCGAGTACTTAGTGGTCAGAACCGTTGGTATGTTGGACCCACACTGACGCACACATGTGTGTGTGTGTGTGGTTTCAGGGCGGAGACCAGGTTGTGTGGCGGACACGAGTGTGTGTGGCGGACACGAGTGTGTGTGGCGGACACGAGTGTGTGTGGCGGACACGAGTGTGTGTGGCAAACACGAGTGTGTGTGGCGGACACGAGTGTGTGTGGCGGACACGAGTGTGTGTGGCAAACACGAGTGTGTGTGGCGGACACGAGTGTGTGTGGCGGACACGAGTGTGTGTGGCGGACACGAGTGTGTGTGGCGGACACGAGTGTGTGTGGCGGGAGAAGGTTCGTCTGAGGAACTTCATCCACATGAATGGACAATACTACACATATATACTTGTTACTACACCAGAGTCAAGAACTGGACAATACTACACATACTGTATATACTTGTTACTACACCAGAGTCAAGAACTGGACAATACTACACATATATACTTGTTACTACACCAGAGTCAAGAACTGGACAATACTACACATATATACTTGTTACTACACCAGAGTCAAGAACTGGACAATACTACACATATATACTTGTTACTACACCAGAGTCAAGAACTGGACAATACTATACATATATACTTGTTACTACACCAGAGTCAAGAACTGGACAATACTACACATATATACTTGTTACTACACCAGAGTCAAGTACTGGAAAATACTACACATATATACTTGTTACTACACCAGAGTCAAGAACTGGACAATACTACACATATATACTTGTTACTACACCAGAGTCAAGAACTGGACAATCCTACACATATATACTTGTTACTACACCAGAGTCAAGAACTGGACAAAACTACACATATATACATGTTACTACACTATCACTATACTTGTTACTACACTATCACAACACCAGAGTCAAGTACTGGACAATACTACACATATATACTTGTTACTACACTATCACTATATATCACTGTATATCGTTGTACCATGATAGGCATCAACGCTTGAATGATATAAACTAAGACCTGATGTCGACACAACTACACAACTACACAACTACACAACTACACAACTACACATCATGAGTTGTCGCTGCAATGGTTTCTTTCACGTCTCGTCTCAACAGAGGATGTTTTCAAACTGACTCCGACATTGATGAAGTTTTCACTCTGCAGCAGAAACACACACAGAGCAGACAGTGTTGACAGCAGCATGAGTTCAGTGCTGTGCGGTCGCACAAGTGTTGTGTGTCTGAGTGTGTGAGGCTGGTCTCACAGTAACACAACTCAGTCTGTTCCTGTTAGTTTTTATAGAACATTTAACAGCAATAACAACACTTTTCTATTTTTATCTTCATGTTAATATAAACTGATTATATGTGAGTCTGTCTTTGTGTGTCGGTGTGTGTGTGTCTGGGTGTGTGTCTGTGTGTGTGTCTGTGTGTGTGTCTGTGAGTGTGTGTCTGTGTGTGTGTCTGTGTGTGTGTCTGTGAGTGTTTGTGTCTGTGTCCATGGAGTCAAGTGAGTGTGTGTGTTGGACGAGTGTGTGTCAAGTGTGTGTGTAAAGTGTAACTAACACTAAAGTGCAACTAACACTAAAGTGCAACTAACACTAAAGTGTAACTAACACTAAAGTGTAACTAACACTAAAGTGTAACTAACACTTAAGTGCAACTAACACTAAAGTGTAACTAACACTTAAGTGCAACTAACACTAAAGTGTAACTAACACTAAAGTGTAACTAACACTAAAGTGTAACTTACACTAAAGTGTAACTAACACTTAAGTGCAACTAACACTAAAGTGTAACTAACACTAAAGTGCAACTAACACTAAAGTGCAACTAACACTAAAGTGTAACTAACACTAAAGTGCAACTAACACTAAAGTGTAACTAACACTAAAGTGCAACTAACACTAAAGTGTAACTAACACTAAAGTGCAACTAACACTAAAGTGCAACTAACACTAAAGTGTAACTAACACTAAAGTGTAACTAACACTAAAGTGCAACTAACACTAAAGTGTAACTAACACTAAAGTGCAACTAACACTAAAGTGTAACTAACACTAAAGTGCAACTAACACTAAAGTGCAACTAACACTAAAGTGTAACTAACACTAAAGTGCAACTAACACTAAAGTGTAACTAACACTAAAGTGCAACTAACACTAAAGTGCAACTAACACTAAAGTGTAACTAACACTAAAGTGCAACTAACACTAAAGTGCAACTAACACTAAAGTGTAACTAACACTAAAGTGTAACTAACACTAAAGTGCAACTAACACTAAAGTGTAACTAACACTAAAGTGCAACTAACACTAAAGTGTAACTAACACTAAAGTGTAACTAACACTAAAGTGCAACTAACACTAAAGTGCAACTAACACTAAAGTGTAACTAACACTAAAGTGTAACTAACACTAAAGTGCAACTAACACTAAAGTGTAACTAACACTAAAGTGTAACTAACACTAAAGTGCAACTAACACTAAAGTGTAACTAACACTAAAGTGTAACTAACACTAAAGTGCAACTAACACTAAAGTGTAACTAACACTAAAGTGCAACTAACACTAAAGTGTAACTAACACTAAAGTGCAACTAACACTAAAGTGCAACTAACACTAAAGTGCAACTAACACTAAAGTGCAACTAACACTAAAGTGTAACTAACACTAAAGTGCAACTAACACTAAAGTGCAACTAACACTAAAGTGTAACTAACACTTAAGTGCAACTAACACTAAAGTGCAACTAACACTCAAGTGCAACTAACACTAAAGTGTAACTAACACTAAAGTGCAACTAACACTAAAGTGCAACTAACACTAAAGTGTAACTAACACTAAAGTGCAACTAACACAAAAGTGTAACTAACACTAAAGTGCAACTAACACTAAAGTGCAACTAACACTAAAGTGCAACTAACACTAAAGTGCAACTAACACTAAAGTGTAACTAACACTAAAGTGTAACTAACACTAAAGTGCAACTAACACTAAAGTGTAACTAACACTAAAGTGCAACTAACACTAAAGTGTAACTAACACTAAAGTGTAACTAACACTAAAGTGCAACTAACACTAAAGTGTAACTAACACTAAAGTGCAACTAACACTAAAGTGCAACTAACACTAAAGTGCAACTAACACTAAAGTGTAACTAACACTAAAGTGCAACTAACACTAAAGTGTAACTAACACTAAAGTGCAACTAACACTAAAGTGTAACTAACACTAAAGTGCAACTAACACTAAAGTGCAACTAACACTAAAGTGTAACTAACACTAAAGTGCAACTAACACTAAAGTGTAACTAACACTAAAGTGCAACTAACACTAAAGTGTAACTAACACTAAAGTGCAACTAACACTAAAGTGCAACTAACACTAAAGTGTAACTAACACTAAAGTGTAACTAACACTAAAGTGCAACTAACACTAAAGTGTAACTAACACTAAAGTGCAACTAACACTAAAGTGTAACTAACACTAAAGTGCAACTAACACTAAAGTGCAACTAACACTAAAGTGTAACTAACACTAAAGTGCAACTAACACTAAAGTGTAACTAACACTAAAGTGCAACTAACACTAAAGTGCAACTAACACTAAAGTGTAACTAACACTAAAGTGCAACTAACACTAAAGTGTAACTAACACTAAAGTGCAACTAACACTAAAGTGTAACTAACACTAAAGTGCAACTAACACTAAAGTGCAACTAACACTAAAGTGTAACTAACACTAAAGTGCAACTAACACTAAAGTGTAACTAACACTAAAGTGCAACTAACACTAAAGTGCAACTAACACTAAAGTGTAACTAACACTAAAGTGCAACTAACACTAAAGTGCAACTAACACTAAAGTGTAACTAACACTAAAGTGTAACTAACACTAAAGTGCAACTAACACTAAAGTGTAACTAACACTAAAGTGTAACTAACACTAAAGTGCAACTAACACTAAAGTGCAACTAACACTAAAGTGTAACTAACACTAAAGTGTAACTAACACTAAAGTGCAACTAACACTAAAGTGTAACTAACACTAAAGTGTAACTAACACTAAAGTGCAACTAACACTAAAGTGTAACTAACACTAAAGTGCAACTAACACTAAAGTGTAACTAACACTAAAGTGCAACTAACACTAAAGTGTAACTAACACTAAAGTGCAACTAACACTAAAGTGCAACTAACACTAAAGTGCAACTAACACTAAAGTGCAACTAACACTAAAGTGTAACTAACACTAAAGTGCAACTAACACTAAAGTGCAACTAACACTAAAGTGTAACTAACACTTAAGTGCAACTAACACTAAAGTGCAACTAACACTCAAGTGCAACTAACACTAAAGTGTAACTAACACTAAAGTGCAACTAACACTAAAGTGCAACTAACACTAAAGTGTAACTAACACTAAAGTGCAACTAACACAAAAGTGTAACTAACACTAAAGTGCAACTAACACTAAAGTGCAACTAACACTAAAGTGCAACTAACACTAAAGTGCAACTAACACTAAAGTGTAACTAACACTAAAGTGTAACTAACACTAAAGTGCAACTAACACTAAAGTGTAACTAACACTAAAGTGCAACTAACACTAAAGTGTAACTAACACTAAAGTGTAACTAACACTAAAGTGCAACTAACACTAAAGTGTAACTAACACTAAAGTGCAACTAACACTAAAGTGCAACTAACACTAAAGTGCAACTAACACTAAAGTGTAACTAACACTAAAGTGCAACTAACACTAAAGTGTAACTAACACTAAAGTGCAACTAACACTAAAGTGTAACTAACACTAAAGTGCAACTAACACTAAAGTGCAACTAACACTAAAGTGTAACTAACACTAAAGTGCAACTAACACTAAAGTGTAACTAACACTAAAGTGCAACTAACACTAAAGTGTAACTAACACTAAAGTGCAACTAACACTAAAGTGCAACTAACACTAAAGTGTAACTAACACTAAAGTGTAACTAACACTAAAGTGCAACTAACACTAAAGTGTAACTAACACTAAAGTGTAACTAACACTAAAGTGCAACTAACACTAAAGTGTAACTAACACTAAAGTGTAACTAACACTAAAGTGCAACTAACACTAAAGTGTAACTAACACTAAAGTGCAACTAACACTAAAGTGTAACTAACACTAAAGTGCAACTAACACTAAAGTGCAGATAATCAACGTCGAGACACGAGAATAAAGCCAGAGTTGCTGAAAATTCCTCGCCAGCTTTAAAACGCTCTTTAAAAAGGTTCAGCTCTTTTTTCACACGTTTTGACGCAGTTGAGGCGTGAAGAACGTCTGGAGGAGAGTTAGAGGGTGAGAGTTAGAGGGTGAGAGTTAGAGGGTGAGAGTTAGAGGGTGAGTGTTAGAGGGTGAGTGTTAGAGGGTGAGAGTTAGAGGGTGAGAGTTAGAGGGTGAGAGTTAGAGGGTGAGAGTTAGAGGGTGAGAGTTAGAGGGTGAGAGTTAGAGGGTGAGTGTTAGAGGGTGAGAGTTAGAGGGTGAGTGTTAGAGGGTGAAAGTTAGAGGGTGAGAGTTAGAGGGTGAGTGTTAGAGGGTGAGAGTTAGAGGGTGAGTGTTAGAGGGTGAGAGTTAGAGGGTGAGAGTTAGAGGGTGAGTGTTAGAGGGTGAGAGTTAGAGGGTGAGAGTTAGAAGGTGAGAGTTAGAGGGTGAGAGTTAGAGGGTGAGAGTTAGAGGGTGAGAGTTAGAGGGTGAGTGTTAGAGGGTGAGAGTTAGAGGGTGAGTGTTAGAGGGTGAGAGTTAGAGGGTGAGAGTTAGAAGGTGAGAGTTAGAGGGTGAGAGTTAGAGGGTGAGAGTTAGAGGGTGAGAGTTAGAGGGTGAGTGTTAGAGGGTGAGAGTTAGAGGGTGAGAGTTAGAGGGTGAGAGTTAGAGGGTGAGAGTTAGAGGGTGAGAGTTAGAGGGTGAGAGTTAGAGGGTGAGAGTTAGAGGGTGAGAGTTAGAGGGTGAGAGTTAGAGGGTGAGAGTTAGAGGGTGAGAGTTAGAGGGTGAGAGTTAGAGGGTGAGTGTTAGAGGGTGAGAGTTAGAGGGTGAGAGTTAGAAGGTGAGAGTTAGAGGGTGAGAGTTAGAGGGTGAGAGTTAGAGGGTGAGAGTTAGAGGGTGAGTGTTAGAGGGTGAGAGTTAGAGGGTGAGAGTTAGAGGGTGAGAGTTAGAGGGTGAGAGTTAGAGGGTGAGAGTTAGAGGGTGAGAGTTAGAGGGTGAGAGTTAGAGGGTGAGAGTTAGAGGGTGAGAGTTAGAGGGTGAGAGTTAGAGGGTGAGAGTTAGAGGGTGAGAGTTAGAGGGTGAGAGTTAGAGGGTGAGAGTTAGAGGGTGAGAGTTAGAGGGTGAGAGTTAGAGGGTGAGAGTTAGAGGGTGAGAGTTAGAGGGTGAGTGTTAGAGGGTGAGAGTTAGAGGGTGAGAGTTAGAGGGTGAGTGTTAGAGGGTGAGAGTTAGAGGGTGAGAGTTAGAAGGTGAGAGTTAGAGGGTGAGAGTTAGAGGGTGAGAGTTAGAGGGTGAGAGTTAGAGGGTGAGTGTTAGAGGGTGAGAGTTAGAGGGTGAGAGTTAGAGGGTGAGAGTTAGAGGGTGAGAGTTAGAGGGTGAGAGTTAGAGGGTGAGAGGTTAGAGGGTGAGAGTTAGAGGGTGAGAGTTAGAGGGTGAGAGTTAGAGGGTGAGAGTTAGAGGGTGAGAGTTAGAGGGTGAGAGTTAGAGGGTGAGAGTTAGAGGGTGAGAGTTAGAGGGTGAGAGTTAGAGGGTGAGAGTTAGAGGGTGAGAGTTAGAGGGTGAGTGTTAGAGGGTGAGAGTTAGAGGGTGAGAGTTAGAGGGTGAGTGTTAGAGGGTGAGAGTTAGAGGGTGAGAGTTAGAAGGTGAGAGTTAGAGGGTGAGAGTTAGAGGGTGAGAGTTAGAGGGTGAGAGTTAGAGGGTGAGTGTTAGAGGGTGAGAGTTAGAGGGTGAGAGTTAGAGGGTGAGAGTTAGAGGGTGAGAGTTAGAGGGTGAGAGTTAGAGGGTGAGAGTTAGAGGGTGAGAGTTAGAGGGTGAGAGTTAGAGGGTGAGAGTTAGAGGGTGAGAGTTAGAGGGTGAGAGTTAGAGGGTGAGAGTTAGAGGGTGAGAGTTAGAGGGTGAGAGTTAGAGGGTGAGAGTTAGAGGGTGAGAGTTAGAGGGTGAGAGTTAGAGGGTGAGAGTTAGAGGGTGAGAGTTAGAGGGTGAGAGTTAGAGGGTGAGTGTTAGAGGGTGAGAGTTAGAGGGTGAGAGTTAGAAGGTGAGAGTTAGAGGGTGAGAGTTAGAGGGTGAGAGTTAGAGGGTGAGAGTTAGAGGGTGAGTGTTAGAGGGTGAGAGTTAGAGGGTGAGAGTTAGAGGGTGAGAGTTAGAGGGTGAGAGTTAGAGGGTGAGAGTTAGAGGGTGAGAGTTAGAGGGTGAGAGTTAGAGGGTGAGAGTTAGAGGGTGAGAGTTAGAGGGTGAGAGTTAGAGGGTGAGAGTTAGAGGGTGAGAGTTAGAGGGTGAGAGTTAGAGGGTGAGAGTTAGAGGGTGAGTGTTAGAGGGTGAGAGTTAGAGGGTGAGAGTTAGAGGGTGAGAGTTAGAGGGTGAGAGTTAGAGGGTGAGAGTTAGAGGGTGAGAGTTAGAGGGTGAGAGTTAGAGGGTGAGTGTTAGAGGGTGAGTGTTAGAGGGTGAGAGTTAGAAGGTGAGAGTTAGAGGGTGAGAGTTAGAGGGTGAGAGTTAGAGGGTGAGTGTTAGAGGGTGAGTGTTAGAGGGTGAGAGTTAGAGGATGAGTGTTAGAGGGTGAGAGTTAGAGGGTGAGAGTTAGAGGGTGAGTGTTAGAGGGTGAGAGTTAGAGGGTGAGAGTTAGAGGGTGAGTGTTAGAGGGTGAGTGTTAGAAGGTGAGAGTTAGAGGGTGAGTGTTAGAGGGTGAGAGTTAGAAGGTGAGTGTTAGAGGGTGAGAGTTAGAGGGTGAGAGTTAGAGGGTGAGAGTTAGAGGGTGAGAGTTAGAGGGTGAGAGTTAGAGGGTGAGAGTTAGAAGGTGAGTGTTAGAGGGTGAGAGTTAGAGGGTGAGAGTTAGAGGGTGAGAGTTAGAGGGTGAGAGTTAGAGGGTGAGTGTTAGAGGGTGAGAGTTAGAGGGTGAGAGTTAGAGGGTGAGTGTTAGAGGGTGAGAGTTAGAGGGTGAGTGTTAGAGGGTGAGAGTTAGAGGGTGAGAGTTAGAGGGTGAGAGTTAGAGGGTGAGAGTTAGAGGGTGAGAGTTAGAGGGTGAGAGTTAGAGGGTGAGAGTTAGAAGGTGAGAGTTAGAGGGTGAGAGTTAGAGGGTGAGAGTTAGAGGGTGAGAGTTAGAGGGTGAGAGTTAGAGGGTGAGAGTTAGAGGGTGAGAGTTAGAGGGTGAGAGTTAGAGGGTGAGAGTTAGAGGGTGAGAGTTAGAGGGTGAGAGTTAGAAGGTGAGAGTTAGAGGGTGAGAGTTAGAGGGTGAGAGTTAGAGGGTGAGAGTTAGAGGGTGAGAGTTAGAGGGTGAGAGTTAGAGGGTGAGAGTTAGAGGGTGAGAGTTAGAGGGTGAGTGTTAGAGGGTGAGAGTTAGAGGGTGAGAGTTAGAGGGTGAGAGTTAGAGGGTGAGTGTTAGAGGGTGAGAGTTAGAGGGTGAGAGTTAGAGGGTGAGAGTTAGAGGGTGAGAGTTAGAGGGTGAGAGTTAGAGGGTGAGAGTTAGAGGGTGAGAGTTAGAGGGTGAGTGTTAGAGGGTGAGTGTTAGAGGGTGAGAGTTAGAGGGTGAGTGTTAGAGGGTGAGAGTTAGAGGATGAGTGTTAGAGGGTGAGAGTTAGAGGGTGAGAGTTAGAGGGTGAGTGTTAGAGGGTGAGAGTTAGAGGGTGAGAGTTAGAGGGTGAGTGTTAGAGGGTGAGTGTTAGAAGGTGAGAGTTAGAGGGTGAGTGTTAGAGGGTGAGAGTTAGAAGGTGAGTGTTAGAGGGTGAGAGTTAGAGGGTGAGAGTTAGAGGGTGAGAGTTAGAGGGTGAGAGTTAGAGGGTGAGAGTTAGAGGGTGAGTGTTAGAGGGTGAGAGTTAGAGGGTGAGAGTTAGAGGGTGAGAGTTAGAGGGTGAGAGTTAGAGGGTGAGTGTTAGAGGGTGAGAGTTAGAGGGTGAGTGTTAGAGGGTGAGAGTTAGAGGATGAGTGTTAGAGGGTGAGAGTTAGAGGGTGAGTGTTAGAGGGTGAGTGTTAGAGGGTGAGAGTTAGAGGATGAGTGTTAGAGGGTGAGAGTTAGAGGGTGAGTGTTAGAGGGTGAGAGTTAGAGGGTGAGAGTTAGAGGGTGAGTGTTAGAGGGTGAGAGTTAGAGGGTGAGAGTTAGAGGGTGAGAGTTAGAGGGTGAGAGTTAGAGGGTGAGAGTTAGAGGGTGAGAGTTAGAGGGTGAGAGTTAGAGGGTGAGAGTTAGAGGGTGAGAGTTAGAGGGTGAGAGTTAGAGGGTGAGTGTTAGAGGGTGAGAGTTAGAGGGTGAGAGTTAGAGGGTGAGAGTTAGAGGGTGAGAGCTAGAGGGTGAGTGTTAGAGGGTGAGAGTTAGAGGGTGAGAGTTAGAGGGTGAGAGTTAGAGGGTGAGAGTTAGAGGGTGAGTGTTAGAGGGTGAGAGTTAGAGGGTGAGAGTTAGAGGGTGAGAGTTAGAGGGTGAGTGTTAGAGGGTGAGAGTTAGAGGGTGAGAGTTAGAGGGTGAGAGTTAGAGGGTGAGAGTTAGAGGGTGAGAGTTAGAGGGTGAGAGTTAGAGGGTGAGAGTTAGAGGGTGAGTGTTAGAGGGTGAGAGTTAGAGGGTGAGAGTTAGAGGGTGAGAGTTAGAGGGTGAGAGTTAGAGGGTGAGAGTTAGAGGGTGAGTGTTAGAGGGTGAGAGTTAGAGGGTGAGAGTTAGAGGGTGAGAGTTAGAGGGTGAGAGCTAGAGGGTGAGTGTTAGAGGGTGAGAGTTAGAGGGTGAGAGTTAGAGGGTGAGAGTTAGAGGGTGAGAGTTAGAGGGTGAGTGTTAGAGGGTGAGAGTTAGAGGGTGAGAGTTAGAGGGTGAGAGTTAGAGGGTGAGAGCTAGAGGGTGAGTGTTAGAGGGTGAGTGTTAGAGGGTGAGAGTTAGAGGGTGAGAGTTAGAGGGTGAGAGTTAGAGGGTGAGAGTTAGAGGGTGAGAGTTAGAGGGTGAGAGTTAGAGGGTGAGAGTTAGAGGGTGAGAGTTAGAGGGTGAGAGTTAGAAGGTGAGAGTTAGAGGGTGAGAGTTAGAGGGTGAGTGTTAGAGGGTGAGAGTTAGAGGGTGAGAGTTAGAGGGTGAGAGTTAGAGGGTGAGAGTTAGAGGGTGAGAGTTAGAGGGTGAGAGTTAGAGGATGAGAGTTAGAGGGTGAGAGTTAGAGGGTGAGAGTTAGAGGATGAGAGTTAGAGGGTGAGAGTTAGAGGGTGAGAGTTAGAGGGTGAGAGTTAGAGGGTGAGAGTTAGAGGGTGAGTGTTAGAGGGTGAGAGTTAGAGGGGGAGTAATGGGTGAGAGTGGCCAGTGACAGTGTGTGTTTGTTTGTGTGTAGAGGGTAAAGGGGGTGAAGGGCAAAGGTCGCTCCTCGACAGGATGGAGGGTCAAGTTTATTTTCCTGCGGGTGAAGATGACGACAGCACAAGATGGAGAGAATAAAGGAGGTAAAGAGGAAGGACAGATGTTTGTATCATCAAGTGTTTAGTATCGTGATCTCACTCACTGAGGAGCTTGATTTCTCCACCACAGCACAGGTGAACGATTTAATGCATCGTCGTTCAAACATCTACACAACACACTCAGGACTCAAGACAGAACTCACAATCCTCCAGAGGACTCACAACAAACACATGTTGCAAAACCATCCACTACACTTAGAGGCGCCACAGTTTACACACAGTTACACACAGTTACACACAGTTACACACACACACACACACACACACACACACACACACACACACACACACACACACACACACACACACACACACACTGACAATTTATAAGTATCAGGATGCAGTGAAGAGTCTCTACACACAAGTTCATCAACAGTCACTTAATAACCACACAAAATAATAATAACAATCATCAGACTGTCAAGACACACACATATTAACACACACTCACAACTACAGACGACTGTTTCAATCCACCTCTGTGTGGGAGGAAACCAGAGTACCTGGAGTAAACATTCAGGCGGATGTGAAGCAGCGACTCTGTGACATCACAACATGGTTTGAAGGACAAACAGTGAAAGTGAAGATCAACAGTAAACAGGAGATCATGACATCATCAAGCAGCGACGCAGCAGTGAAGCACAGAAGCGTCGGTCGAGCGTGAAATCATCCTGTGGTGAGAGAGGAAGAAAGAGCTCCTTGATGGAGGTGTGAAGAGGAGGAGAAGGAAGCAGTCAAGGTCACATGGTCACATGATCACATGATAAGATGTTCAAATGATCACATGATCACATGATACCATGGTCACATGATCACATGATCACATGATCACATGATCACATGATCACATGGTCACATGGTCACATGATAAGAAGTTCAAATGATCACATGATCACATGATACCATGGTCACATGATCACATGGTCACATGGTCACATGATCACATGATCACATGATCACAGATCACATGATCACATGATAACATGGTCACATGGTCACATGGTCACATGATCACATGATCACATGATAACATGGTCACATGATCACATGATCACATGAACACATGGTCACATGAACACATGGTCACATGATCACATGATCACATGGTCACATGATCACAGGATCACATGATCACATGGTCACATGATCACATGATCACATGATCACATGAACACATGGTCACATGATCACATGATAAGAAGTTCAAATGATCACATGATCACATGATACCATGGTCACATGATCACATGGTCACATGGTCACATGGTCACATGATCACATGATCACAGATCACATGATCACATGATAACATGGTCACATGGTCACATGATCACATGATCACATGATCACATGATAACATGGTCACATGATCACATGATCACATGATCACATGAACACATGGTCACATGAACACATGGTCACATGATCACATGATCACATGGTCACATGATCACAGGATCACATGATCACATGAACACATGATCACATGAACACATGGTCACATGATCACATGGTCACATGATCACAGGATCACATGATCACATGGTCACATGATCACATGATCACATTAACACATGGTCACATGAACACATGGTCACATGATCACATGATCACATGATCACATGATCACATGGTCACATGGTCACATGATCACATGATCACATGATCACATGAACACATGGTCACATGAACACATGGTCACATGATCACATGATCACATGGTCACATGATCACAGGATCACATGATCACATGGTCACATGATCACATGATCACATGAACACATGGTCACATGATCACATGGTCACATGATCACAGGATCACATGATCACATGGTCACATGATCACATGATCACATGAACACATGGTCACATGAACACATGGTCACATGATCACATGATCACATGATCACATGATCACATGGTCACATGGTCACAT
>NC_141831.1:2547348-2559848 GCF_982586985.1 Callionymus lyra | reverse complement strand
TTGATCGTTGATTTCGTTGATCGTTGATTTCGTTGATGGTTGGTTTCATTGATGGTTGATTTCATTGATCGTTGATTTCGTTGATCGTTGATTTCATTGATCGTTGATTTGTCACAAACACTAAACTCTTCACGTGGAAACAAACTCTTCCAGCAAATCAACAATATTTCCTGCGGGAGAGACACGTGTAAACTGAGCCGGACGTTTGAGGCTCGAAGTTACCTGAGGCAGGTGAGTGAGGTGAGTGAGGGTCAGCAGGGTCAGAGGTCAAGATAAGAGGAGGTCAGAGAGGAAACTCTTCCTCTGGTGTTTCATTGCAACATGTGCTGACTCATCACTGTGTCGTCACAGAGACAGAAAGTTGTTCAGAAGCTGCTGATGATCATCAACATGTGTCGTCTGGTGCATGTTAAGACAATTTTCAACTATAATCCAACAATTTTCAACTATAATCAAACAATTTTCAACTATAATCAAACAATTTTCAACTATAATCAAACAATTTTCAACTATAATAAAACAATTTTCAACTATAATCAAACAATTTAAACTATAATCAAACTATTTAAACTATAATCAAACTATTTTCAACTATAATCAAACTATTTTCAACTATAATCAAACAATTTAAACTATAATCAAACTATTTAAACTATAATCAAACTATTTAAACTATAATCAAACTATTTAAACTATAATCAAACTATTTTCAACTATAATCAAACTATTTAAACTATAATCAAACTATTTTCAACTATAATCAAACTATTTAAACTATAATCAAACTATTTTCAAGTCTCTGGTTCCATAAGCTCTGCTGACGCGTCATGGTTCCAGTTCTAACTGTGAGTTAACTGCTGATCACAGGATCTTATAAAACTCTGGTTCCTGGACTCTCCACCTGACGCCCGTCACCTCTCAAGGCCACACAGGGCGTCAATCACAGTCTCTCCTCCCTCTGGGTTTTACAGCCCAGAGGGAGGAGAGTCTGCCTCGCTCAGCTAACGGGGCCAATAAAGCCAGAGGTTTGATTAATTGGCCACTTACGAACAGGAGGGGGCGCCGGGTGAAGATAAACATGAAGCATCGACTGTTCTCGAGCCTGAAAGAATGCTCTTGACTTACGTTAGCATCACTGATCAAAACCTGTTCTGACAATGAGGTCATTGGTCCTAAAGTTCACGATCAAATAGTTCAATCTTGGAACTAAAATAAACGTGTGTTTGATAATAAACATTGAAATAATGTTTAAGTGAGAGAGAAACTCAGGAGTCCAAGGACGGATCCTTGTGGAGGACGTTTTTAACATGATCTGGACTTGAGCACTTAAAGCACTTAAAGCAAACATACCCACAACAAGGAGCTCCACACGGAAACATCCAATCAATGATCAATAATGATTCTAGAAAGATAACATGAACATAATGATCACATGATGAACACAAAGATCACATGATGAACATAATGATCACATGATGAACATAATGATCACATGATGAACACAATGATCACATGATGAACATAATGATCACATGATGAACACAAAGATCACATGATGAACATAATGATCACATGATGAACATAATGATCACATGATGAACATAATGATCACGTGATGAACAAAATGATCACATGATGAACACAATGATCACATGATGAACATAATGATCACGTGATGAACAAAATGATCACATGATGAACACAATGATCACATGATGAACATAATGATCACGTGATGAACAAAATGATCACATGATGAACACAATGATTACATGATGAACACAATGATCACATGATGAACACATTGATCATGTGATGAACATAATGATCACATGATGAACACAATGATCACATGATGAACATAATGATCACATGATGAACATAATGATCACATGATGAACATAATGATCACATGATGAACACAATGATCACATGATGAACATAATGATCACATGATGAACATAATGATCACATGATGAACACAATGATCACATGATGAACAAAATGATCACATGATGAACAAAATGATCACATGATGAACACAATGATCACATGATGAACATAATGATCACATGATGAACATAATGATCACATGATGAACACATTGATCACATGATGAACATAATGATCACATGATGAACATAATGATCACATGATGAACACAATGATCACATGATGAACACAATGATCACATGATGAACACAATGATCACATGATGAACACAATGATCACATGATGAACACAATGATCACATGATGAACACAATGATCACATGATGAACACAATGATCACATGATGAACACAATGATCACATGATGAACATAAATATAAAGTCAAGATGTGAATAAGTAAGTAATGGATAGAAAGAAAGAAATGGTTTGTGTAGTTCATTGTGCGTCTGCTCTCCCATGAACTGTCATCTGCTCTGGTTTAGTCTACACTGATGCATGTGATTGTGCGACGTTAAAAGACACTAAATTACAAAGATGGAATAAATGTTCAGGACACAGATGGAACTTCTCAGAGCCTCAAGTACATGTTTGTTCTGCTTCAAAGCTGTAATGACACGTTTACGTCTGGCTGTGATTCATTCGAACCACGAGAGTCGCAGACACTTTCTAAACAACCTTGTTCCACTCTCTTGTGAAGGATCTGACCTGAAGACCAGGATCCACTTCATCTCGCTTCATACTCTCTTGTGAAGGATCTGACCTGAAGACCAGGATCCACTTCATCTCGCTTCATACTCTCTTGTGAAGGATCCGACCTGAAGACCAGGATCCACTTCATCTCGCTTCATACTCTCTTGTGAAGGATCCGACCTGAAGACCAGGATCCACTTCATCTCGCTTCATACTCTCTTGTGAAGGATCTGACCTGAAGACCAGGATCCACTTCATCTCGCTTCATACTCTCTTGTGAAGGATCTGACCTGAAGACCAGGATCCACTTCATCTCGCTTCATACTCTCTTGTGAAGGATCCGACCTGAAGACCAGGATCCACTTCATCTCGCTCCATACTCTCCTCGTGAAGGATCCGACCTGAAGACCAGGATCCACTTCATCTCGCTTCATACTCTCTTGTGAAGGATCCGACCTGAAGACCAGGATCCACTTCATCTCGCTTCATACTCTCTTGTGAAGGATCCGACCTGAAGACCAGGATCCACTTCATCTCGCTTCATACTCTCTTGTGAAGGATCCGACCTGAAGACCAGGATCCACTTCATCTCGCTTCATACTCTCTTGTGAAGGATCCGACCTGAAGACCAGGATCCACTTCATCTCGCTTCATACTCTCTTGTGAAGGATCCGACCTGAAGACCAGGATCCACTTCATCTCGCTTCATACTCTCTTGTGAAGGATCCGACCTGAAGACCAGGATCCACTTCATCTCGCTCCATACTCTCCTCGTGAAGGATCCGACCTGAAGACCAGGATCCACTTCATCTCGCTTCATACTCTCTTGTGAAGGATCCGACCTGAAGACCAGGATCCACTTCATCTCGCTTCATACTCTCTTGTGAAGGATCCGACCTGAAGACCAGGATCCACTTCATCTCGCTTCATACTCTCTTGTGAAGGATCCGACCTGAAGACCAGGATCCACTTCATCTCGCTTCATACTCTCCTCGTGAAGGATCCGACCTGAAGACCAGGATCCACTTCATCTCGCTTCATACTCTCCTCGTGAAGGATCCGACCTGAAGACCAGGATCCACTTCATCTCGCTTCATACTCTCTTGTGAAGGATCCGACCTGAAGACCAGGATCCACTTCATCTCGCTTCATACTCTCTTGTGAAGGATCTGACCTGAAGACCAGGATCCACTTCATCTCGCTTCATACTCTCTTGTGAAGGATCCGACCTGAAGACCAGGATCCACTTCATCTCGCGTCATACTCTCTTGTGAAGGATCCGACCTGAAGACCAGGATCCACTTCATCTCGCTTCATACTCTCTTGTGAAGGATCCGACCTGAAGACCAGGATCCACTTCATCTCGTTTCATACTCTCTTGTGAAGGATCCGACCTGAAGACCAGGATCCACTTCATCTCGCTTCATACTCTCTTGTGAAGGATCCGACCTGAAGACCAGGATCCACTTCATCTCGCTTCATACTCTCCTCGTGAAGGATCCGACCTGAAGACCAGGATCCACTTCATCTCGCTTCATACTCTCCTCGTGAAGGATCCGACCTGAAGACCAGGATCCACTTCATCTCGCTTCATACTCTCTTGTGAAGGATCCGACCTGAAGACCAGGATCCACTTCATCTCGCTTCATACTCTCTTGTGAAGGATCCGACCTGAAGACCAGGATCCACTTCATCTCGCTTCATACTCTCCTCGTGAAGGATCCGACCTGAAGACCAGGATCCACTTCATCTCGCTTCATACTCTCCTCGTGAAGGATCCGACCTGAAGACCAGGATCCACTTCATCTCGCTTCATACTCTCTTGTGAAGGATCCGACCTGAAGACCAGGATCCACTTAATCTCGCTTCATACTCTCCTCGTGAAGGATCCGACCTGAAGACCATTATCCACTTCATCTCGCTTCATACTCTCTTGTGAAGGATCCGACCTGAAGACCAGGATCCACTTCATCTCGCTTCATACTCTCTTGTGAAGGATCCGACCTGAAGACCAGGATCCACTTCATCTCGCTTCATACTCTCCTCGTGAAGGATCCGACCTGAAGACCAGGATCCACTTCATCTCGCTTCATACTCTCCTCGTGAAGGATCCGACCTGAAGACCAGGATCCACTTCATCTCGCTTCATACTCTCTTGTGAAGGATCCGACCTGAAGACCAGGATCCACTTCATCTCGCTTCATACTCTCTTGTGAAGGATCCGACCTGAAGACCAGGATCCACTTCATCTCGCTTCATACTCTCCTCGTGAAGGATCCGACCTGAAGACCAGGATCCACTTCATCTCGCTTCATACTCTCCTCGTGAAGGATCCGACCTGAAGACCAGGATCCACTTCATCTCGCTTCATACTCTCTTGTGAAGGATCCGACCTGAAGACCAGGATCCACTTAATCTCGCTTCATACTCTCCTCGTGAAGGATCCGACCTGAAGACCATTATCCACTTCATCTCGCTTCATACTCTCTTGTGAAGGATCCGACCTGAAGACCAGGATCCACTTCATCTCGCTTCATACTCTCTTGTGAAGGATCCGACCTGAAGACCAGGATCCACTTCATCTCGCTTCATACTCTCCTCGTGAAGGATCCGACCTGAAGACCAGGATCCACTTCATCTCGCTTCATACTCTCCTCGTGAAGGATCCAACCTGAAGACCAGGATCCACTTCATCTCGCTTCATACTCTCTTGTGAAGGATCCGACCTGAAGACCAGGATCCACTTCATCTCGTTTCATACTCTCTTGTGAAGGATCCGACCTGAAGACCAGGATCCACTTCATCTCGCTTCATACTCTCTTGTGAAGGATCCGACCTGAAGACCAGGATCCACTTCATCTCGCTTCATACTCTCTTGTGAAGGATCCGACCTGAAGACCATGATCCACTTCATCTCGCTTCAGACTCTCTTGTGAAGGATCCAACCTGAAGACCAGGATCCACTTCATCTCGCTTCATACTCTCTTGTGAAGGATCCGACCTGAAGACCATGATCCACTTCATCTCGCTTCATACTCTCCTAGTGAAGGATCCGACCTGAAGACCAGGATCCACTTCATCTCGCTTCATACTCTCTTGTGAAGGATCCAACCTGAAGACCAGGATCCACTTCATCTCGCTTCATACTCTCCTCGTGAAGGATCCGACCTGAAGACCAGGATCCACTTCATCTCGCTTCATACTCTCCTCGTGAAGGATCCGACCTGAAGACCAGGATCCACTTCATCTCGCTTCATACACTCCTCGTGAAGGATCCGACCTGAAGACCAGGATCCACTTCATCTCGCTTCATACTCTCCTCGTGAAGGATCCGACCTGAAGACCAGGATCCACTTCATCTCGCTTCAAACTCTCTTGTGAAGGATCCGACCTGAAGACCAGGATCCACTTCATCTCGCTTCATACTCTCTTGTGAAGGATCCGACCTGAAGACCAGGATCCACTTCATCTCGCTTCATACTCTCTTGTGAAGGATCCGACCTGAAGACCAGGACCCACTTCATCTCGCTTCATACTCTCTTGTGAAGGATCCGACCTGAAGACCAGGATCCACTTCATCTCGTTTCATACTCTCTTGTGAAGGATCCGACCTGAAGACCAGGATCCACTTCATCTCGCTTCATACTCTCTTGTGAAGGATCCAACCTGAAGACCAGGATCCACTTCATCTCGTTTCATACTCTCTTGTGAAGGATCCGACCTGAAGACCATGATCCACTTCATCTCGCTTCATACTCTCTTGTGAAGGATCCGACCTGAAGACCATGATCCACTTCATCTCGCTTCATACTCTCCTCGTGAAGGATCCGACCTGAAGACCATGATCCACTTCATCTCGCTTCATACTCTCTTGTGAAGGATCCGACCTGAAGACCAGGATCCACTTCATCTCGCTTCATACTCTCTTGTGAAGGATCCGACCTGAAGACCAGGATCCACTTCATCTCGCTTCATACTCTCTTGTGAAGGATCCGACCTGAAGACCAGGATCCACTTCATCTCGCTTCATACTCTCCTAGTGAAGGATCCGACCTGAAGACCATGATCCACTTCATCTCGCTTCATACTCTCTTGTGAAGGATCCGACCTGAAGACCAGGATCCACTTCATCTCGCTTCATACTCTCTTGTGAAGGATCCGACCTCAAGACCAGGATCCACTTCATCTCGCTTCATACTCTCTTGTGAAGGATCCGACCTGAAGACCAGGATCCACTTCATCTCGCTTCATACTCTCTTGTGAAGGATCCGACCTGAAGACCAGGATCCACTTCATCTCGCTTCATACTCTCCTAGTGAAGGATCCGACCTGAAGACCAGGATCCACTTCATCTCGCTTCATACTCTCCTCATGAAGGATCCGACCTGAAGACCATGATCCACTTCATCTCGCTTCATAGTTCTTCCTGGAGCGACAGCTGTCAATCACAGCAGCTTCGTCGCGTCAAAGGGATCGAATGAAAGAAACGTTTGATAAAAGTGAGAAAGGCGTGGACGTCTGTGCTGCAGCTGCTGCCCCCACGACAAAGATGGATTCTTCACTTCTTCTACTAAAGTCGTCACCTGAAGATCGACCACATGGTTCCAGGTTCAAGTTCTGTTGTGGTTCTGTGTCGTCTGTGTCGGTCCAGGCTGAAGATCCTTGTAATTATGTTGCTGCGCCTCATTGTTAATCAGTCACAGATGTGGACACCCTGGAAAACCATCCAAGCCTCTGGAGGGGGGGGAGGGGGGCAGTACTGCGGGCACCATTGTAGTGGCTTCTGACCAAAACCAAATATGTCCACAAATGAAGCTGAGATGTCAACATCTGAACAGAGACGTTGACCACAGCAGAGAAATGAAGACTGGACCTTCTCCATGACTGTCTCACCTAGTGTTTAACTCAGACACATTTTCAAACATCTCTGTCCACCTGAGACACATTTTCAAACACCTCTGTCCACCTGAGACACATTTTCAAACATCTCTGTCCACCTGAGACACATCTTCAAACATCTCTGTCCACCTGAGACACATTTTCAAACATCTCTGTCCACCTGAGACACATTTTCAAACATCTCTGTCCACCTGAGACACATTTTCAAACGTCTATGTCCACCTGAGACACATTTTCAAACATCTCTGTCCACCTGAGACACATTTTCAAACATCTCTGTCCACCTGAGACACATTTTCAAACGTCTATGTCCACCTGAGACACATTTTCAAACATCGTTGTCCACCTGAGACACATTTTCAAACACCTCTGTCCACCTGAGATACATTTTCAAACATCCTTGTCCACCTGAGACACATTTTCAAACATCTCTGTCCACCTGAGACACATTTTCAAACATCCTTGTCCACCTGAGACACATTTTCAAACATCTCTGTCCACCTGAGACACATTTTCAAACATCTCTGTCCACCTGAGACACATTTTCAAACGTCTATGTCCACCTGAGACACATTTTCAAACATATATGTCCACCTGAGACACATTTTCAAACACCTCTGTCCACCTGAGACACATTCTCAAACATCTATGTCCACCTGAGACACATTTTCAAACATCGTTGTCCACCTGAGACACATTTTCAAACACCTCTGTCCACCTGAGACACATTCTCAAACATCAATGTCCACCTGAGACACATTTTCAAACATCTCTGTCCACCTGAGACACATTTTCAAACACCTCTGTCCACCTGAGACACATTTTCAAACATCTCTGTCCACCTGAGACACATTCTCAAACATCAATCTCCACCTGAGACACATTTTCAAACACCTCTGTCCACCTGAGACACATTCTCAAACATCAATGTCCACCTGAGACACATTTTCAAACACCTCTGTCCACCTGAGACACATTCTCAAACACCTCTGTCCACCTGAGACACATTCTCAAACATCAATGTCCACCTGAGACACATTTTCAAACACCTCTGTCCACCTGAGACACATTCTCAAACATCAATGTCCACCTGAGACACATTTTCAAACATCTCTGTCCACCTGAGACACATTTTCAAACACCTCTGTCCACCTGAGACACATTCTCAAACATCAATGTCCACCTGAGACACATTTTCAAACACCTCTGTCCACCTGAGACACATTTTCAAACATCCTTGTCCACTTGAGACACATTTTCAAACATCTCTGTCCACCTGAGACACATTTTCAAACATCTCTGTCCACCTGAGACACATTTTCAAACATCCATGTCCACCTGAGACACATTTTCAAACACCTCTGTCCACCTGAGACACATTTTCAAACATCTCTGTCCACCTGAGACACATTCTCAAACATCTATGTCCACCTGAGACACATTTTCAAACATCTCTGTCCACCTGAGACACATTTTCAAACATCCATGTCCACCTGAGACACATTTTCAAACATCCTTGTCCACCTGAGACACATTTTCAAACATCCATGTCCACCTGAGACACATTTTCAAACATCCTTGTCCAGCTGAGACACATTTTCAAACATCTCTGTCCACCTGAGACACATTTTCAAACATCCTTGTCCACCTGAGACACATTTTCAAACATCTCTGTCCACCTGAGACACATTTTCAAACATCCTTGTCCACCTGAGACGCATTTTCAAACATCTCTGTCCACCTGAGACACATTTTCAAACATCCATGTCCACCTGAGACACATTTTCAAACAGCTCTGTCCACCTGAGACACATTTTCAAACATCCATGTCCACCTGAGACACATTTTCAAACATCCTTGTCCACCTGAGACACATTTTCACACATCTCTGTCCACCTGAGACACATTTTCAAACATCCTTGTCCACCTGAGACACATTTTCAAACATCTCTGTCCACCTGAGACACATTTTCAAACATCCTTGTCCACCTGAGACACATTTTCAAACATCTCTGTCCACCTGAGACACATTTTCAAACATCTCTGTCCACCTGAGACACATTTTCAAACATCTCTGTCCACCTGAGACACATTTTCAAACGTCTATGTCCACCTGAGACACATATTCAAACATCTCTGTCCACCTGAGACACATTTTCAAACATCTATATCCACCTGAGACACATATTCAAACATCTCTGTCCACCTGAGACACATATTCAAACATCTATATCCACCTGAGACAAATTTTCAAACATCTCTGTCCACCAGAGACACATCTTCTAACATCCTGTCCAGTCCAAAACATCCCACTTTCATTCTTTCAAGGACATTCCTGCAGGCTCTACCTCAACAATGAGACACGTCCAGCTTCATTCTTGTGTCGCTGGTGATGCTAAAGGCTGGTGAAAGAGCCGACGCCGCAGAGATGCAGGATTAGGAACATCCTTGACATGAAGGGAGGGAGACTCTGTTGGGATTAACACCTCCGTTTACTTTTCCCATCTGGCCTCACAATCCCTCCGGGAATGTCTCGTCTTCTCTGGTAACATCTTCCTCAGCCACGAGTGTCAGAGACGTGTGACCTCAGAGCCCGAGCTGGGGTGTAAGTCTGGATCAGATCACTGATGGAAGGTCTGACCATGAATAGATCTGAGAGTAAGAACCAGAATTTTAAAATGATCCTGAAAGAAACTGGCAGCCAGTGAAGAGTTTGAAGGAGAAATGTGAGTTCTTCTACTAGAGCAGCCAGTGAAGAGTTTGAAGGAGAAATGTGAGTTCTTCTACTAGAGCAGCCAGTGAAGAGTTTGAAGGAGAAATGTGAGTTCTTCTACTAGAGCAGCCAGTGAAGAGTTTGAAGGAGAAATGTGAGTTCTTCTACTAGAGCGGCTCAGAATTCTGGCTGCAGAGTTTAGTATGAACTGCAGGCGAGAAGATCCTTCTGGTTTAGACACTAAATAAACTTACAATAGTGTAAACGACACAAACACACAGTTCATGATGCAGAAAAAATAGAAATCAATGCTATTTTGGGAGGAAACTGGCTCTAGTTTCCGTCCGACTGGTGGATTCACACTCGTTACTCTTAACCTGGTGTTTCTTCAGCGACACAAGTCAAAACCTCCATGGACCCTCCTACACTCTCCTCTTTTCTCTCACTATATCCTCCCTCACTCCTCTCCTTATCCATCTGTCTACCCCCCCATCCTTCCTCCCAGCCGGTCAAAGCGGCAGGCCGTCAACAATGAGTCTGGTTCCGCTCGAGGTTTCTGCTTCTAAAAGGAAGTTTTTCCTCGTCATTGCTCACTGTACAGTGTTTTGTTTCTTGCTCTTTGTTGAATTGCTGGATCTATTTTTCCTTAATCAACTGTAGTCTTATTTCAACTGTATAGTGTCTTGAGATAACTTTGTTATGATAAGACACTTGAAATAAAATTGAATTGAATTGAATTGAATAAAACATCTTCAATCTGCTTCTCTGAGGTTCAAAGAAGTCTTCGAAGTCTTCCATCTTTCCACATCATCGTTTCAAACATCACGTTATCTTCGAGTCAAAGGTGCTTCAGAGTGAAGTCACATGTTCAGATGTCCCTGGATTGAGTCGTGACGCCCGTCGAGGCGTCCCAGGATCAGGACATCTTCTCCCTGTCAGGGACAATCGGACGTCCACAGGCACTAAAAGTATGAGCTTAAGACTTAAAGCCGTCATCATCTGACGTCTCATTGTCCCTGGAATCCAGGCCACCTCAAGAGCGGCGGCTCTGAGCCCCGCAACAATGTGGCCCCGAAAGACCCCGGACGACCCAAGAAAGAAAGATCTCCTCTCTTGCCTCGCTCTTTGTGAGCGGCTGATCCTTCACCGTGAGGAGCTCTTAATCAGGGGCCAAACAATGAGGCCCCAGATCCCTGCTTTTTAACAGAGGGTCTGATCTAATAAGGACCGGGAGGTGTGGGGGGGCGGGCGCCCTGATCCCGGGGATTACTGGGCGAGATCTCCCGCGGAGGAGGGGAGGGTCACGGACATGGAGAAGATTCTTCAGGATTCACTGGGACCTCAATGATAGCCTCGCGACACATGGATGAACGTCAGGATCCCGATCAGTGAAGGAGCTTCAGTTCGCGTCGAGCTCGTTCGTCTCAGATGGAAAACTAAGACAAATGTTTCAAAGGAATGAAGAAAAAGTTTAAAATCTTTGACTTCAAGAAACATCTTAAGACGTTTTTATTTGTTCAGGCTTTTCCTTGATTTTCTGGAACTCCTGTTGTGTTATCAGTTTTATCTTTATCTTTAAAGTATATACTTTATTGAGTATTGTTTTGATTGTTTAAGCGCTTTGTGACCCTGGTCTGGAAAAGATCTATATAAATATAAATGACTCACTCACTCACTTACATGCACAGCCGATCATGACAGATTAAACTAAAACTTAAACTAAACTAAAAGAAGAAACGTTGGATATTTTTAAATGTCGTTGACTTTATGTCTAGTTTAGTTTCCAACCTTCGGAACAATACGAAGAACATCTTCACTCTAGTGTCGCGTCAATAATGAGTTGTTAGCAAACGACCGTTTAAGACTTTTTTCGATGAATTTGGCCAAAAAAAAAAGTCTTTGACGTATTGATCTATTGATTCTTGATTTCTAACCGACATTCTTGATCTTCCATGTTGGTGTTCATGATTCAACGGAGGTCGTCGTGAACGTGGTTCCATTCTGAAGGTGTTTACGTCTGTTTGACCAGAAATATATACGTTATATTCTGACAACATCTGACACATAAAACCATCAGGAACAAATACAGGTCTGTGTTGAAGCAGCTCATGGATTCTGGTCTACAGCGGGGTCTACAGCGGGGTCTACAGCGGGGTCTACAGCGGGGTCTACAGCGGGGTCTACAGCGTGGTCTACAGCGGGGTCTACAGCGGGGTCTACAGCGGGGTTGGGTGAGGGGAGGTCTT
>NC_141831.1:2537348-2539848 GCF_982586985.1 Callionymus lyra | reverse complement strand
AATTATAGTTGAAAATTGTTTGATTATAGATGAATATTGTTTGATTATAGTTGAAAATTGTTGGATTATAGTTGAAAATTGTTTAATTATAGTTGAAAATTGTTTGATTATAGTTGAAAATTGTTTGATTTTAGTTGAAAATTGTTGGATTATAGTTGAAAATTGTTGGATTATAGTTGAAAATTGTTGGATTATAGTAGAAAATTGTTGGATTATAGTAGAAAATTGTTGGATTATAGTAGAAAATTGTTGGATTATAGTTGAAAATTGTTGGATTATAGTTGAAAATTGTTGGATTATAGTAGAAAATTGTTGGATTATAGTAGAAAATTGTTGGATTATAGTTGAAAATTGTTTGATTATAGTTGAAAATTGTTGGATTATAGTTGAAAATTGTTGGATTATAGTTGAAAATTGTTGGATTATAGTTGAAAATTGTTGGATCCTCCTCCTTCTTCTTCTTCTCCTTCTCCTCCTTCTCCTGCTCCTCCTCCTTCTTCTCCTTCTCCTGCTCCACCTCCTCCTTCTCCTCCTCCTCCTCCTCTCCTCCTCCTGCTCCTCCTCCTGCTCATCCTCCTCTCCTCCTCCTCCTGCTGCTGCTCCTCCTCCTCCTGCTCCTCCTGCTGCTGCTCCTCCTCCTCCTGCTCCTTCTCCTCCTCCTCCTCCTCCTCTCCTCCTCCTCCTCCTGCTCCTCCTGCTGCTGCTCCTCCTCCTCCTCTCATCCTCCTCCTCCTCCTCCTCCTGCTCCTCCTGCTGCTGCTCCTCCTCCTGCTCCTCCTGCTGCTGCTCCTCCTCCTGCTCCTCCTGCTGCTGCTCCTCCTCCTCCTCCTCCTCCTGCTCCTCCTGCTGCTGCTCCTCCTCCTCCTCTCATCCTCCTCCTCCTCCTCCTCCTCCTCCTCTCCTCCTCCTCCTCCTCCTCCTCTCACAGTAGTCATCAGTTCCCTGCATAACAATGTGACCATCATTGTTTACATCTCAGGTAATGATTAACAAACACCAGAGACGAAGATCTTCAACATTGTTTCTCGTTTCTCCTGCAAACGAATGTTTGTTTGTTTGTTTGTTTGTTTGTTTGTTTGTTTGTTTGTTTGTTTCTAACTTCATTTACACTTCATTCTATATTCTTGATGTACTTTTATTATATGTTATTGATTATTCTTGACATTTCTTATTAACTGTGAGGTTTAAAGATGATATTATTGATTAAACTGTGAGGTTTAAAGATGATATTATTGATTAAACTGTGAGGTTTAAAGATGATATTATTGATTAAACTGTGAGGTTTAAAGATGATATTATTGATTAAACTGTGAGGTTTAAAGATGATATTATTGATTAAACTGTGAGGTTTAAAGATGATATTATTGATTAAACTGTGAGGTTTAAAGATGATATTATTGATTAAACCGTGAGGTTTAAAGATGATATTATTGATTAAACTGTTAGGTTTAAAGATGATATTATTGATTAAACCGTGAGGTTTAAAGATGATATTATTGATTAAACTGTTAGGTTTAAAGATGATATTATTGATTAAACTGTGAGGTTTAAAGATGATATTATTGATTAAACTGTTAGGTTTAAAGATGATATTATTGATTAAACTGTGAGGTTTAAAGATGATATTATTGATTAAACTGTGAGGTTTAAAGATGATATTATTGATTAAACTGTGAGGTTTAAAGATGATATTATTGATTAAACTGTGAGGTTTAAAGATGATATTATTGATTAAACCGTGAGGTTTAAAGATGATATTATTGATTAAACTGTGAGGTTTAAAGACGATATTATTGATTAAACTGTGAGGTTTGAAGATGATATTATTGATTAAACTGTGAGGTTTAAAGATGATATTATTGATTAAACTGTGAGGTTTAAAGATGATATTATTGATTAAACTGTGAGGTTTAAAGACGATATTATTGATTAAACTGTGAGGTTTGAAGATGATATTATTGATTAAACTGTGAGGTTTAAAGATGATATTATTGATTAAACTGTGAGGTTTAAAGATGATATTATTGATTAAACTGTGAGGTTTAAAGACGATATTATTGATTAAACTGTGAGGTTTAAAGACGATATTATTGATTAAACTGTGAGGTTTAAAGACGATATTATTGATTAAACTGTGAGGTTTGAAGATGATATTATTGATTAAACTGTGAGGTTTAAAGATGATATTATTGATTAAACTGTGAGGTTTAAAGATGATATTATTGATTAAACTGTGAGGTTTGAAGATGATATTATTGATTAAACTGTGAGCTTTAAAGATGATATTATTGATTAAACTGTGAGGTTTAAAGACGATATTATTGATTAAACTGTGAGGTTTAAAGATGATATTATTGATTAAACTGTGAGGTTTAAAGATGATATTATTGATTAAACTGTGAGGTTTAAAGACGATATTATTGATTAAACTGTGAGGTTTGAAGATGATATTATTGATTAAACTGTGAGGTTTAAAGATGATATTATTGATTAAACTGTG
>NC_141831.1:2497348-2532348 GCF_982586985.1 Callionymus lyra | reverse complement strand
GGGTGATCTGGGGGGTGATCTGGGGGGACACCCTCCCCCTCCCTCGCCTCCTCCTCCTCGGGCACCATTGTTGTTGTGAGTGCTGAGGCGGCTCTGGTTCGTGAAGGACGCGCTCACTCCCTCACTCACTCCTCACTCACTCACTCAGAACCGAACCGAACCGAGGGCAGCGACGCACGACCCGAACCCGGGAGAGACACCAGAGAGCTGCGCACACTTCACTGCTGAGCGTCCCCGCGCGCACAGGTCCATTTTTATGGTGTGATCTCTGCCCTGTTTATGGAGCGTTGAGCGGCATCAGTGGACATTGTCCCCCCGGAACTGAGCTCCACAAGTCCGTCAGCTGTCGCTCCTGCTCCCGCCTGCTGGATGGATTTATAAAACGCGCGTTTATATTTTAAGTTTCTCGGCATTTCTTTTCTTTGGACCCGGGAAAGTTTCGAGTGTTGGAACTAAAGCCCACAAATGAGGATATTGAGTCGCGTCGAGCGGGACGTGGAGTGATTCCCCCCGTGGAGCCAGTCCTGCGTGGGGACCCCCAGGAGAAGGTGGGTGAATACAACTTTACACAGCTGCTGCTTGTTCAACTGCTCCATTCATTCTTAAAACAATAATACACTGCAGACTGTGTCCTTGTCTTTAAACTAAAACCTATAGAAATAACAACATGAGCCATAAATACGCTTTTTTGTGCAAACTTTCTTTTTTTTTAATTCATTCTAAACGTTTCTAAATGAAGTTTTTTCCCATGATTCAATCCGATAAATAATTCTATGGACTCAAGTGTGATTATAAATCAGTGTGTGTGTCTAATCTTCTCACACACTGCCAGATATATCCAATCAAATGTTGTGTTGAGAAGAACTCACGACATAAACACAACTAAAACAATTTAAATCAATAAAGTTCCACCTAAACTTTTGAGACGTTGAACCTTCTCTTCTGCATGATGGTGTCTTCATAGAGTTGGAAGCTCTTCAGTCTCCACACTCATTAATGCAAAAAAATACTGTTCAATTCTGTTTGAAATGTGTCTGAAACGTGTGGGTTTTGTTTGAAAAAAACAAGCCTCGACGTTAAAGACAAGCGAGTCTCTGGAGTGTTGCTCGTGAGCGCAGGTCCAGCTATAATCCAGGAGGACAGTTGCCGGTCGGAGCTTCTATTCAAGTGATGTAATGAAGACGAGCGCAGAATTCAGGAGAAGGTCGAGAAGTGACGAGAGTAATGTGTTTGGCAGCAGCAGTCGCGCAGCCTGCCAGCAGAATTAGCAGCGGCAGAAGAAAAATGTTCCAGTACTTAATTGAGAAATAATACGTTTCATTCACAAACCCAGAGTGTGTGTCTGTGTGTGTGCGTCTGTGTGTGTGTGTGTGTCCTGCATGTGTGCACTCCGGGGTCTGGCGCCGGCACGCCGTCGGGACGACTGCCCCACAAACTGAATCATTGTTCGACCACTTCATCGCTTCAGGGAATCTTGCGGCAGAAACGTGAACTTATTGACAAACACGTCTCGGAACATTTGTGCGACCTCCCGAGGTCTTATCAGCCCCAACGCTCCTGCGCTCAGATTCTGGGGCTTCCTGGCAAGTTTCAAGTGTTTTCTTCGAAGGGGGCTCATTATCCCGGGGCCAGACCGAGCGCCATCCATTGACAAACAACAGGCGGTGACAGTCCTGCTCCTTATTCATGAGGAGAGTCTGGACCATGTAGGCTGGACGAGCGGGACAGTTAGACGTCGCTCAGGACCACCGTCTGCTCTTTGACGGCTCACTTGACCAACTCTCTTGCTTTCTTTGCAGCAGGATCTAGATTCGTGGATTTCCTCTCTGCGGCTGCAAATGCCCGAGTCGGGAGTGTGAAGCCAACGCCAGGCTTGGAGAGTTCGCCTCTACACCTCTACACCTCGTCCAGAAGATGGCCGGCGTGTGCTTGCTGTGCGTCCTCCTGCTGTGCTGCAGGGCTTCGTCCAGATCCAGCGACGACGGAAGAACTCCAGGTAAGAAAGAACTGGACTCGCGCCGAACAACCTTGAACCATCATTCAATGAAACGCTATCTGATCTAAGAACACAAACAGATATTGTGAGAGAAGCGTCACCTGGAGTCTAAATATACCTGCAGGTGGTGAAAACACAGACACAGATTAGTTGCCTTCTGAGAGGTTCTTGGCAGCTGATCTCAGGCGAGCGTCCAAGCGTGAGGCGGAGGAAGTGGACGTGACAGAAGATGACAGAGAGCACGCAGTCGGAAGGAAAGAAAAAGCTACAAGTGTTTTTCTGCTGTAAACTGCGCTACCTGATCCGTCCCGGGCCCCGGGGCTCGGAAGTGGAGAGCGGTTGCGTGACAGCTGAGGCGGGCGAGGGTCTCGCTCACAAACAGCTACTGTACATGAAACCCCTTGAACATGTTCCTCCGTCGGCTCAGGAGACTCCTCTCAGGGCACATTAAAGCTGGTTCATTCTGTTAGAAAAGTGTCGACCGATGACAGACGACGCAGATTGACGCTCACGGGCATCAAGTACAGAAGCTTTTCTTTCTCCGTGGCCCCCACTTTGTTGTGAGGGGGGGCAGGTGAGGCCAGCCAGGGCTTGCTCCTCAGACTCATGTCTGCAGGAAAAACTCCTCTCAGGTCTATTTACAAGAGAGGCAAACCTGATAAGAGGATCTCGGGGTCATAAAAGCTGCATCTATGGAGACGTTCTGGTGACCCCGAATGGCTCCTGGAAGTCACTTCATTGATCATCATTGATCAGATCAACAGGCTTTTTATCCAGATGAACAAAAACTGCCTGCTGGGGTCAAATAATGAGATAAAAGTGTGTTTCTGTTGTGGCAGCGGTGTAGACGTAGCCTTGAGCTCTCTTGGTTTTCACTTCAGCAAATTGTTTGTGAATCAGTGGGAAGCATTTCTGAAAACATCTGTAGTATTTATACACATCAGAACGGTGCTGTGGACTGAGGTAATCTCTGCAAATAATTCTTTATCTCGCTCTGTTTTGGAATCGTGTCGCAACTTGAAGGGCTTCGAGTCAAAATAAATCACGGCAAATATAATTATACTTTATATAGAACGCCGTTTACCGCCTACAGACAGACTCTGGAATCAGATGTTTGTACTGTTCCCTGGGAGGGGAAAACTTCACAGACACTGAGGTGGAACTTTCCTAGAGGCGTCCGTGTCTCAAAGTGCAAAGGTGACGTTGATAGATCGCTGCCAAAAATACTGTGTTTGTGGGAGGAAATCAGCTGAGCTGATATAGTTCTAAACGCATATATGATGAAACTGACATACATTCCACAAGCTGTTTCCAAATCCTTGGCACCGGCTGCTTTCCAAAGTGGGCCCCACTGGCAGCCCACCCGGTCGACTCATGGGTTTGTTTGTGTTTTACTTTGGGTTTTGTTTGCCCCCTCGCCTCTGGTTGACAATTCACACTCGACCGCAGGTTCGACTGCAGGGCACCGGCTCTGCAAGTTCATTAGCATGGTCGTAATCGTGCGTGTGCTTTATCTCGGCTTTTATTGCGGCCCATTGGCTGCGCTGGGCTCAAGATTGCCCCATTAGAGGCCGTTTGCTGCTTTTCCATTGTTGCATAAAACCGCTCTTGTTGGAAAACATTGACTCGCTGCTGTCACATGGTTGAATAAAAAACAAGGCAATGAATCACTGGATCTTTCTTAAACCAGGTCAAAAGAGTCAGTAGCTATAACCGTCTTTATTCAATTGTTATGGATTATTATCATATTAATAATTAACCCCGTCATAACATGGTTCGTCATGTTCTCTTGAAACACAAAAATATACTTAGTTAACAGTGTTTGCCACAGCAAATGGCAAAAGGAGGACGTCTTGTTGTTATCAACACAACGTTTGCTTAATCTAATCAATGTCAACACAGGTGACCTGGACCAACAAACAGCTTATTGTAGCCCTTAAATGTTAGCGTGGGCACTTTAGGACGATCAGAATCTCTGAGTCTGGCACAAACAAAGATGTGTAGCGAGTAGGACGATGGAAAAGGTAGATGGGATGGCGTGACCTCTTCTTCTACTGGTCCTCATTAGTGAGGAGGCCGGCCTCTCACCACGTCAAGAAACAGATTACCTTTTCAAGAAACATTAGCAGGAAGCAATCACAGCCAAAATTGCTTCAGAAAATTGCCTGTTCTGACTGAGTGAGCTGTAAGTGGCTCAACAAGGTGCACATGTGCGACTATGATTCAGTGGAGTATGAATGGACAAGTGACGCACAAACCATCTGCCGAACCATTAACGCTGATCATTTGTTTGCTTAAAGATTCTGGACCTGGATAAAATATTTCTCTTTTGTGTTTTTTTTTCCCTTTAGATCCCCGGGTCCCGAGGCCTTTGATCATTCCAGGTTACCCTGAAAACACCACAGTTCTTGTGGGGAGTCAGGCAAAACTGGTGTGTAAAGTTCACCGACCCATCTCTACTAAAGTTCAATGGCTAAGATGTGACACCAGCGGGACGGACAAGAGTCAGGGAGGACAGCCCCGCCTGAGGCCGCTGACGGTACAGATAGAAGTTTCTAATCAGAACGCATAAGTTAAGTTTTGTTGTCTTAACCCACTCTCCGTGTATGCAGCCCCTGCAGAGCAATGCTTCCAAGGTCAACACCTTGCATCTATCCAACGTCACCCTGGAAGATGGTGGAGAGTATATCTGCCTTGCAGAGAGCAACCACGGGGGAAAGACAGTACAAGCCATGCAGTCCGCTTGGCTAGTGGTTCTTCCTGGTACAATCTTCCTCAAAACTGCTGCAGAAATCCCCTCAGGTAAGAAGGTCATAAATAGTAGAAATAGGGTGTTCTCTTTAAAAAAGGCTTGAACCTGCAAATCGAAATAACATCTGTGTAAACATCTAAAGAGGTCTTCTTGCGTGGCTGCCATCACACCCTTGGATGACCAGTGATCCTGAACAACCTCTCAGATTTTTGGTCTCAGGCCACTGCCACACTGTAACATGTTCATTAGCTTAAGTGTCTCCTCCCTCGGGTTCTTCTTCACTGGATTGAGTAAAGCAAGGTTGTTAACTCGATCTCTTAAAGTTCTGTAAAAACCCACAGTGGATTGAAGAAGGAGGCGGTGGGTAGAAGAGGGTTCTGTGGTTAGGATTTCTTGTCTCCAAAGTCAGACGAGCTTCTGTGTGGGGCTTTGACAAACATCTGGATCTGAAAGATACTGTCTTTTCAACAGATGTTCTTGAAGATCAGAATGAGGACACCACCGAGCACCTTCTCCTAGAGCCAGGCAACATCTTGAAGCTGCGCTGTGACATGACTACCAAGCCTGGCATGGCTGTCAACTGGTACAAAGAGGGAACGAGGATCACGCCTACGCCCCGCGTTCAGATCCGTGGCACCATTATGGAGATAACAGATGTCACGTATGAGGACTCTGGTGTTTACATCTGTGTTCTCAGAGGCGCCAAAGAGCCAGTGAGAAACTTCACAATCACTGTGGCCGGTGAGGATTTAGACAGAGTTGCAAAAACAAACAGGATTGTTATGATCATTATTTTCATGATACTTTTATAGACGCACTGGGTTCAGGCGATGATGATGAAGATGACGGCCTGGACGACTCATCCACTGAGGCAGAAAATGACCAGGTTTACTTCTCCAGAGGTCCCTACTGGACGCACACCCAACGAATGGATAAGAAGCTGTATGCGGTTCCAGCAGGAAACACAGTGAAGTTTCGTTGTCCAGCCATGGGCAGCCCGATGCCAAGCATCCGCTGGCTCAAAAATGGACGAGAGTTCAGAGGAGAACATCGAATTGGGGGTATAAAGGTAAGAAGGAAGACTTAATCCTAAACAAAGGTACTATGGACGGTTCCTAACTCTTTCTTTTTTTCAGCTAAGACATCAGCATTGGAGCCTGGTGATGGAGAGTGTTGTGCCTTCAGACAGAGGAAACTACACCTGCCTTGTGGAAAATAGACATGGCTCCATTGCTCACAGCTACGTCCTGGATGTCTTAGGTAAGATGGTTAGGATTTGACTTAAGATGATAATGTGCTTTTGTGAATTATTATCAAGCAAGTAAAATGATCCAATACTCATATGCAATGAGTCGACTGGCAGTATTAATTGTAGTTGCGGGAACACTCATTAGCCAGCACTTGAAAAAGCATTACACTCTCAAATGTCGGATAATCAGGGGTGAGTAGAAGGTGACAGGGGAGCCTGGCGTCGGCTTTGGCAGGCAGGAAGTGGACGGTCAGCAATCCAGTCCAGTTTTCTACCCGACCTGTGACAGCAGATTGAGGAGGGCTGCGGGTTGTTTGTTCGTTTGTTCGCCGTTCGTCCACAGCAGGGTCAGTTTCCGTCCCCGTCAACGGGGGGAGAGAACTAACGAGACAAATAACGAGATCAGAGAGCGAGAGTAACCGCAGATCAAAGAGACCCTGGCAACCAGCTGACAACAAGCCACGCTAATGGAAGTGATTTCTGGTGGAGAATGTCATTTCCTGTTCCTTTGCCAAGAACAAAAAAAATCAGTCAAATTGACAACTATTGGCTATTTCAGGAAGTTTGTTTACAAAGCAGAAATGTTTGCAGACTGTCCAAAGGTCAAGTATTCTGTTGGATCGAGCTCAAACTAGGGGCCTCGTTGTCTGCCGACACAGAGTTCTGGTCAGAGGGCCAGATTGGAAAATCAGAGTTGAACCACTTCATTAGCATAGAGCACAATACGCCCTATTTATTGTGCTAACTTTGCTAATCTCACTCATCACCTCTTCCCACAACAGAACGCTCACCTCACAGGCCGATCCTGCAGGCCGGACTCCCGGCCAACACCACAGCAGTCGTCGGCACTGACGTCCGATTTCACTGCAAGGTCTACAGTGATGCTCAGCCGCACATTCAATGGCTCAAACACATCGAGAGGAACGGTAGTCGCTACGGCCCTGACGGAACACCCTACGTTCAAGTTCTCAAGGTGGGTTGAGTACACCTTTGTCGTTTATTCTTACTTCATCGTCCGTTGTTCTGCAACAAGAATCATATTCCCTTCATTTTTTGTTCATAGACTGGCAGTCTGAACATGTCAGAAGTTGAGGTACTTTACCTGTCCAAAGTGTCCATGGAGGATGCCGGCGAGTACACCTGTCTGGCTGGAAATTCCATTGGTTTCGCTCATCAATCTGCTTGGCTCACTGTTATTTCGGGTAAGTCAAATAAAATCATTCAACACTTGAAACAAATCTGCTCGTAACAATAACATTTTCCACCTTCTGCCCCCTCAGAGGAAGAAGCCGCTGATGCAATGGACACCATGGAAACCAAATACACAGATATCATCATCTATGCTTGTGGTTTCCTGGCCTTGATCATGGCCATCATCATAGTGGTGCTGTGTCGAATGCAAGTCCACCCACGGAGAGAGCCTTTCGATGCTCTACCTGTACAAAAACTTTCCAAGTTCCCTCTTCGCAGACAGGTGTGTGTGACTTAAGAGATATTCCTATTATTTCCGACAGTCTACTGAAGGATTCACCCTCACTTTTTTCCTTACAGTACTCTGTGGATTCCAACTCATCTGGAAAGTCCAGTGCGTCTCTAATGAGAGTGGCTCGGCTTTCTTCGAGCTGTTCTCCGATGCTGGCTGGTGTAATGGAGTTCGAGTTGCCCTATGACCCAGACTGGGAGTTTCCAAGAGAGAAGTAAGACATGGATCCAGAAAAAAGTCATATTTTAAGGATCATTTGGGTCAAATTTCTCGTTGAGGTTTACGGTGGATCCGTTCAGGCACCATGTGTGTATTTCAATCAGTTCCTATTTGGTTTCTGAGTTCCGGACAGTAATTACCCAAAATATATTTTTGACTTTGCTAGAAGTAGGTTTTAAGTAACAAAAGCCCTCAATTATGGTTCTGCTCTGTTTTCATTTGGATCTACTCATGCTATATTTTCTTTCATTTTGTTTCCAGCTTAACATTAGGGAAACCTTTGGGAGAAGGCTGCTTCGGTCAAGTGGTGAGAGCGGACGCTTATGGTCTCAACAAGGACGCCCAAGATCAGGCCAACACCGTGGCGGTGAAGATGCTAAAAGGTGCCATTTCACGACAGAAGAGATCAAACACATGTCTGGCGTCTACTTTTCTAAATACTTGACTGCACCTCTAGATGATGCGACGGACAAAGACCTGGCAGACCTCATATCAGAGATGGAGCTGATGAAGGTGATGGACAAACATAAGAACATCATCAATCTTCTAGGAGTCTGCACTCAAGACGGTAAGCCATTGATGTTCCAGTACAAACAAAAGTCATGATTATCTTATCTACGTAAAAAATGAAGGCAATTCCAATGAGTGGTATTCTTGACCTTCTTTATCTCAAATCCTTCTTCAAGCCAGTCACACACATAATTAGCTCTTGAGCTTCAGGCCACAAGTTAGAATAACACTCTTGTAATTTAAAATCCTCTAGGCCCCCTGTACGTCCTGGTGGAATACGCTTCTAAAGGGAGTCTTCGGGAGTATCTACGAGCACGTCGTCCTCCAGGCATGGACTACACCTTTGATGTCACGAAGGTCCCAGAAGAGCAACTCACCTTCAAAGACTTGCTGTCTTGTGCCTATCAGGTGGCCAGAGGGATGGAGTACCTGGCTTCAAAAAGGGTATGTCATGGTTATTAGAACAGATTCTACAGGTTTTGCTTAAATTACAATCTTGTGTTTTGGCATCACAATAAGGTGGTAGATCACCTGATCAGCATCTTCAGTCCAAGTGGCTTCATCAAGTTTCTACTCGACTAGCTCGTGCCCCTGTTGCTTTCCTTTGTTTATATTCTTACATGTCACCAGACTTCTTTGTCCACGGGCCAGTGTCCCAGACAGGCATGACATAGTGTAGAGCGGTTGAAGCTCTACCTCTGTTTACTTTTTCCATCCATCTGTCTGTCCCTCCATCTCAGCCTTTGTCCTTTTTAGCGCTGCCATAAATCTGTTAGCAAACAGACAGCGAAGCCGTCGTCTGGGTGCAGGCATCGGATTTCTGGCTCTACGGCCTCCGAAGAATGCAGGAGTCTAAACCTAACCCTCCATTACGAGGAGACCCGCAAACCGAGTCTGGTTCATTTTGCGCATTGCCACAAATCCCACGTCTATTTCGAATGAAAACCAAAATAAACTTAATGACATCCATTCAATGTGGGCTCACACTGCCTCTATTTTCTCCTTCTCTCCGGCTTCTTTTCCCGCAAACTCCTACTCGGCTATAAAAAGATGTTTCAATATTGTTGCATTAACTAAAGTGAGGCATTCCTTGTTCGTTTTGAGGGACTGTTTTACATCCAGCTTTTATAACTTTTGAGAATATGAAACAAGCAACTGTTCGAGTGAGACGACATGAAGCGACGAATGGAAAACTAACTTCTTTGAAGTGAAACACCACCAAAGCTACGACAGTCGTTGACGTTCCCTCTCTCTCTCCTGGCAGTGCATCCACAGAGATCTGGCGGCCAGAAACGTCCTGGTGACAGAAGACAACGTGATGAAGATCGCCGACTTTGGTCTCGCCAGAGGAGTCCACCAGATCGACTACTACAAGAAAACAACCAATGTGAGCAAAACTAACTTGGATCGTGTTGGCCAGACGTTCAGTCTGCACTACACCTTTTTACACCTAGAAGTTTGAAGAAAAGGACGTTTGTGGGCAATAGTTCCTCAGATGAAATAGTTCTTGAAACAGTTTTTTATATTTACAAATGGAGGACTGGGTATTATGACAGGTCTTGAAGTGTCAGTTTGACAGAAGTTGTTCTAATATTCTTGGTATGGTTCCTTCAGGGACGGTTGCCAGTGAAGTGGATGGCACCCGAAGCCTTGTTCGATCGAGTCTACACACATCAGAGCGACGTGTAAGTTCAAGCATTTTATTCCCAATAATCCTCCTGTATTTAAGAGTTCTTACCCTTTGTTTTCAATCGTCAGCTGGTCGTTTGGCGTTCTCATGTGGGAAATCTTCACACTTGGTGGTTCACCATATCCTGGTATTCCTGTTGAGGAACTCTTCAAGCTTCTGAAGGAAGGACATCGTATGGACAAACCCTCCAACTGTACCCACGAACTGTGAGTAGCAGCCTTGAGACGTGACCTGGAGGAACCTTGGACATGTGATCTAAATGTGCGTCCATACTTCCTGCAGCTACATGATGATGCGAGAGTGTTGGCACGCCGTTCCCACACAGAGGCCGACGTTCAAGCAGCTGGTGGAAGAGCTGGACAAAGTTCTGCTGTCGATCTCTGATGAGGTGAGAGAAATAACTGCAGTTTTAATTCAAGCTTTAATAGAAATCAAACCTTTTCAATGTGTAGCTTTTATCTTAGTTATGGTATCTTCAGCTTCTGCAACACATCCAGAAAGCCTGGTTACACTTTCGATCTGAGTCAACCAACCATAAGTCTAGCCAGGAAAAGTTATTATTTTCTTTCTGGTGATTAGTGCATCAGTTCATCTTGAGATTCATTGTATTTTTATCATTTCACAAACTGCATCTCGTAGTGTTGCATCTTTCGACAAAGTTATATTGATTCTCTTAAAACGTAGAAGATCAACATTTATTCTTCTGCATTGTTGATTCTCAGAAGGTGTAACTTACAAATACCACTTGTGTCTCCCCCAGTACTTGGACCTGTCCACGCCCTTCGAGCAGTACTCCCCGTCATGTGAAGATACTTCGAGTTCATGCTCCTCAGACAACGACTCTGTTTTCACCCACGATGCCTTGTCCACTGACCCCTGCCTCCTGCCGCTCCGGTAGACTCTTACAGACGCGAACTGAAGCCAGGACCACCTACCGGAGGTCCCTTTTGAACCTTCATCCAGGGTCAGAAGGACCCGCGTGGTAAGCCGTCGAGGGTGTTTACACAAACTTTGTCATTCGTACACGGAGCACTGAGGCCAGCGGGCCTCGAAACAAGAAACCCACAGTCGCTCTCAGCTTTGCCACAGATGCACGACGCTTACGTTGGGAAACAGCGGCACTAAACACAGCAGGAGCTTCTCTTTCAATCCCCTCCGCGGAGGACGAACGACTCCACCCTCGAGGCTCGTGATAAAGAACTTTAAATAAAAGATTTATTTTGCTATGATAAGAAACTGACTGTTAAATATAAATCTCTCTATATAAGATTATTTTACTTTTTGTGTTGCTTATTTAAAATAAAGTCTTAAATCTCAGGATGTCAAGTGCTAAAAGTTTCGTAGTGGCGGCGATTTCCTGTGAATATATTAGAATATCAAGATATTGTAATGTACATATCAACCACAGCAAAATTGTCTTTTCATAAATTATTCTGAATGATGCTAAATATGAAGGTTTTAATGTTTTAAGGTCAGTTTCTCACTTGCTTTGTTAATATTCAATGGAGGATTTCAATATTTCCACGACATGTTTGATTTACTGGACTGTATGAAGAACATCTGCAGCAGTAAGAACTGTGTGTCTGGGGATCCTCGGCTGAACGTGAAGCTACTGAACCACCGACGTGTCGAACTCGATCTCACACTGTATCGTTCCAGTTTCATTTCAATTCTCTTTGTCAAAAGTTTACAACAAAATGTTTTTGTGAAGAAAAGCTCATCACGCCATGTATGAAGTGGATGCGTTACAGATGTCTCGCCTTCTATCCAACTGTATTCTCGCCTCATGGCCCAGAGACGGGGTGACCGGGGAGGGACTCGTCCTCAAAGGAGGGGCGACTCTGTGGGGAGCGGGTCCGAGCCCACTGTCACTGCAGACAAGAGGAGCAGGGGGAGGGTGTGGTTACACACTGAATGTGAAAGCCAGTGTGATTGATTTCAAATAGAAGATGGGGTTGAGGGGGTGGGGGGGGGGGGGGGGTCCCCTCTATTGTCTGTGCTAACCCTTCACCCAACCCAATCTGTTGGCGAGGGCTCCTCAGGTCTGCAGCCGGGCCGGACAATGAAGGCTTTTGCAGGCATAATGGGTGTGACTGTGGACCAGAGGGAATTTCGGGGTCGCTGGTGAGGGGATAGCTTGTGCTTGTGTGCAAATGAAGAGACTCTTATTATGTAAATTCCTCCTCTTCTCCCAACAAATGCCCCCCATCTTTATCCCCAGTAGCCATCTTTTAAATGACAAATCTTAATTCAGGCTCGGCGCTGCCTCCCAGGCCAGCTGCAGACACAGGAGCTGCTCGACGTCATCTCCACGTCCATCTGCTCCTCACCCTCGTCTCAAGCTCTTACGTTCACTCGCGTCTTCACATTCCGGGAACTTCCTGTTCCAGAAACAATCGCAGCGTTCCTACGTGTCCTCGAGAGAATTATTTTAGAAATATCTAATTTATTTGTTCATGTTTTTATATGAAATAAAGTATAATTTTAAATGATGAACGACTTTTTCCTCATTGTTGAGCAATTTCCAGCAGGTCTTGTGTTCCCAGTGGATTCTGGGGAACTTTCCACAGATGGAATGAGTGGTGACTGTGTAGGTGTGTTCGTTCTACCATGTAAAAACATAACGTACATAAACAAGGTTTATAGTTTACTGTAAATTCAGATGCAATTGACTCATTGTTTCTAACTGCAACAAAAACTCAAACCTTCTTAAAGTGGGAAAAACATCTTTACAAATAATCCAGAATACACAGCATTGTGTTGCATTTGTGAGTCTTGAGTGAGTCTTTATTTTTGGATTACGCTCCATGGTTTGAAACATTCGATAATATCAATAGTAATTGTCAGAAGTAAATATATTCTATGAATACCTTAAGAAATGAATGAATGACTTTTCAACGACTCGTGTTATACGTACTCTGTTTGTTGTGTAATATCTGTTGAAATACTTAATGTGTGCTCCTCTGTGTGTCCTTGTACATGTGTGCATTTGTGTGTGTGTGTGTGTGGTCCAGAGGTCAGTGTGCAGTAGAAAGGCCGTTAAACATTACACAGTCATAAACAGTTTCCTCACAGTGACTGACGTTTAATTGATCAGTGATCGAATCTGTTGGATCAACTCTCTGTTGCATATATGTCTTATGATGTGTGTGTGTGTGTGTTTGTGTGTACATATTTGTACAGTACTTGTGTGTGCCTGTGTGTGTGCATGCATGAATGTGTGTGAGTGCATTTGCAGACATAGATTTATTTAAATGTAAATAAGTAAGTAATATGCATTTGTGTTTGCATATGTGTGTGTGTGTGTGTGCATACATATATGTGTGTGTGTGCATATATGTATTTGTGTGTGCATGCTAATGTGTTTGTGCATGCTAATGTGTGTGTGTCTTATATGTGTGTGTGTGCATTTATCTGTGTGTGTGTGTGCATGCATGTGTGTGTGTGTGCATTTATGTGTGTGCGTGTGTGTGCATGCATGTGTGTGTGTGTGCATTTATGTGTGTGCGTGTGTGTGCATGCATATGTGTTTGTGTGTATGTGTCTGTGCATGCTAATGTGTGTGTCTGACATGTGTGCATGTGTGCAAATATGTGTGTTTGTGTGCACATAAATGTTTGTTCCTGATGTGTGTGTGTGTGTGCATTTATGTGTGTGTGTGAGTGCAAATAGGTTTTTATTTGTGCATGCACGCGTTTTGTGGGTGGCATGTGTGTGTGTGGGTGTGTGTGTGTGTGTGTGTGTGTGTGTGTGTGTGTGTGTGTGTGTGTGTGTGTGTGTGTGTGTGTGTGTGTGTGTGTGTGTGTGTGTGTGTGTGTGTGTGTGTGTGTAAATCGATTGGCTGGATGTCATTAGTTTTGCAGATGATTGAGCAACAACTTGACCTTCAACATCTTGTTCTTGTTTCTCGTTTTGACGACTCGTCGGTTCATACGTTGGCAGTCGAGCGCCGGATGCTGAACGTTTCATTAAAATAATTGAATCCCATCAAAATCCACCACAAATAGTGAAGCACATACGTACACAACAACATGTGCGAGTCAGGCCATGACGTCCACGACTCTCATGTCTACCAGAGTCGTCTGGTTCTATCCAAACTTCTGCCGGAGAAACATTGTCAGATCATCATTGAATCAGTTCCTTCTTCCTAACATGGAGGACAGAGACGTCACGAGGGTGAAGACGATTGATGGACCATAAAAAGACACACACACGTTTATACTCAGACCACACAGCGAGCGCCCGAGAGATAAAACACACTCTGCGACACACAATCATGTCCACACACAGTCCGATGCAACACACACACACACACACTCACTTCAAACGACGGCACTAACTGGGATCACTGCCACCCTCTCCTCCCTCCTCTTGACCTCCGACCTCCATCTCGTCATTCCTCTGTCCTGCCGTCTCTCCCTCTTCAGGCGTCTGTCTTTCATCTGTCGCACACTTTCATTGAAACACAACACTTGATATGTCAATCAGAGCGAGAGGGTTTCACTGACTTCAATTCATATGAACAACATCATGATTTTAAACTATATTTGTAAATATTCCACAAACTAGTGTCTGGTCTACAATGAAGTCAAAGATAAACAAATACTGTTGTTTCTTAACTTGTGATCATTTATTCTTTAGTCGAAACAATCACGGCTACACAGGAGACAACACAACTTTAAAGCATCGCATTAATTGATTTACTCCTGATGGTCCAGCTCAGCTGCGTCGCGGCCTACTCCCATCAGTGTGTGGTTGCGTGTGTGTGACTGGATGAACTTAAGCTCTAAATGAGTAACATTCACCATTAAAGACGAACGACCTCAATAAATAAGAAACTGATACACAACTTGAACCACAAACACAACATGTGTCACGATGACAACAACCACAGCAACAACTAGTTAAAGTGAACTATGGTTGTTCACGTCAATCATTAACCCAACTATGAATGTCACCACAACCGCAATAACAACTTTCACTACTAAGACTATTCGTTTATCATTTACCACTGACTCCTGGAGGGGGGGGGGGGGTGCAGTTCATACACACAGAGTTTGTGTATGAACTATGAGAGGAAACCGGAGTACCCGGAGTAAACCCAAAGCAAGCAGGGAGAGAATATAAAGTTTGCCTGAAGCTGGAAGTGAACCAGCAACAACATCATCTTACTACTTCTATCCTAAAGTACGTGTATCACAACAATTACACAACATGTGTGACGCAACAACTATTGCAACACAAACCTCAACTCTGACCATAACAACAACAACAAAAACAAGTCAAATCTCACAACTACACACATTCTCAGAGCAGGAGTTTCAAATGATCTGGATTGTAGTTAATGTGGTTTGATATTATTGTGTGTGTGTGTGTGTGTGTGTGTGTGTGTGTGTGTGTGTGTGTGTGTGTGTGTGTGTGTGTGTGTGTGTGTGTGCGTGTGTGTGTGTGTAAAAGAGAGAGAGGACAATTGTATGCTGCTCTACTTTATCTGTTGACCTCCGGAAGTATTTGGGATTGTGTCCACACAAACACACACAGTGGGTGATAAGGCCAGGAAGAGTGTGTGGACACAGGATGTTGTGTTAACACTGGGACAACAGGAGAGCAGGTTATCACACACACACACACACACACACACACACACACGCACACACACAGCAGAGGGACATGTGGACTGAGACGAGGGTCAATCACACACACACTCGTACTGTAGGAACGACGACGTACCAGAACTATCAGAGGTTCATAAAGATCCGGGTCTGGTACACAAAGATATAATGATATATATACATTTGATTCTATTTTTAGGGTGTGTGTATTCACAGGTGTGTGTATTCACAGGTGTGTGCACAGGTGTGTGCGTGCACGGGTGTCTTCTTCTGATCACCCAGGGTCGGGTCGAGGGGGCAGCAGCTTCAGAAGGAGTTCCAGACTTTTGTTCTTCAGTTCTTCCCGGAGGACCCTGAAGTGTTCCCGGACCAGAGGAGTCACAGTCCCTCCAGCATGTCCTGGGTCTGCCCCGTGTCCTCCTCCCGGTGGGACCACTCACCAGCGAGACGTCCAGGAGACATTCTGACCAGATCTTAAGTGACTTCTCCGAGACCTTCTCTCGCTGTGAGTCCAGACTTTCTTGTTCTTTGAGTCACGAACAGCCGCTCATGATCACAGGTGAAGGTAGGAACGATGTCTTTTAGCTCAGCTCTCTTTTCACCGACACACATCATGGCCTGCACGACTGTCGACTCCTTCTTCCCTCGCTCAGACCCCGAGACGGTTCAACTCCCTGGTCAGGATCTCGTCCCCAGAGAACACGCCAGACCTTGTTCCGACTGAGAACCATGGACTCAGATTCAGAGCTGACGGTCCCGATGATTCGCACCTGGATGTTCCGGCGAGAGTCGAAGGTCACAGTTCCGATGAAGCCAAGTGTGTTTTGTATTTACGCATGCAGGGGATTCTGCAACAGGACGGCTCATGTGACCCCCGACCCCTAACCCCTGCCCCCCCGCCCGGGGTCTACAGTTCCTCCTCACACACGTGAGGTGATGGTGACGATCTACGAGAAGATGTCACTGAATCAAATAAATAAACCGGCCATCACTGTTCCGAGCCCCTAACAAGCGTACCAGGCTCCCACAAGGGGCCACATTACTGGGCCCCCCTCCGCCGTCCCCCCTGCAGCCGACTGGCCCTCATTATTTATTGCTCTGTAAGTTCTGCAGACTAATTGATTTGGCTCGGCTCTCAGGCTGCAGGGAGACAGGAAGTTAACAGTGAATGAAAATCTGTGTTTGAATGCAGACGTGAGAACACAAGTTTTACTGAGTTACTTCAACCACGTCTATATATAATAAATATATTATATCAACTGTCGTTATTATTAAAAACACTCGTATTAATTCCATGTTTATTTATTTGATTTTAACGATTAGGAGTGTGTATGATATACGTATCACGATACAAAGATACCATGTATAGTGATGTATAGTGATAGTGTAGTAACAAGTATATATGTGTAGTATTGTCCAGTACTTGAGTCTGGTGTTGTGATAGTGTAGTGACAAGTTTATATGTGTCGTATTGTCCAGTACTTGAGTCTGGTGTAGTGATAGTGTAGTAACAAGTATATATGTGTAGTATTGTCCAGTACTTGACTCTGGTGTTGTGATAGTGTAGTAACAAGTTTATATGTGTAGTATTGTTCAGTACTTGAGTCTGGTGTAGTGATAGTGTAGTAACAAGTATATATGTGTAGTATTGTCCAGTACTTGACTCTGGTGTTGTGATAGTGTAGTAACAAGTATATATGTGTAGTATTGTCCAGTACTTGACTCTGGTGTTGTTATAGTGTAGTAACAAGTATATATGTGTAGTATTGTCCAGTACTTGAGTCTGGTGTTGTGATAGTGTAGTAACAAGTATATATGTGTAGTATTGTCCAGTACTTGAGTCTGGTGTTGTGATAGTGTAGTAACAAGTATATATGTGTAGTATTGTCCAGTACTTGACTCTGGTGTTGTGATAGTGTAGTAACAAGGATATATGTGTAGTATTGTCCAGTACTTGACTCTGGTGTTGTGATAGTGTAGTAACAAGTATATATGTGTAGTATTGTCCAGTACTTGAGTCTGGTGTTGTGATAGTGTAGTAACAAGTATATATGTGTAGTATTGTCCAGTACTTGACTCTGGTGTTGTGATAGTGTAGTAACAAGTATATATGTGTAGTATTGTCCAGTACTTGACTCTGGTGTTGTGATAGTGTAGTAACAAGTATATATGTGTAGTATTGTCCAGTACTTGACTCTGGTGTTGTGATAGTGTAGTAACAAGTATATATGTGTAGTATTGTCCAGTACTTGACTCTGGTGTTGTGATAGTGTAGTAACAAGTATATATGTGTAGTATTGTCCAGTACTTGACTCTGGTGTTGTGATAGTGTAGTAACAAGTATATATGTGTAGTATTGTCCAGTACTTGACTCTGGTGTTGTGATAGTGGAGTAACAAGTATATATGTGTAGTATTGTCCAGTACTTGATTCTGGTGTTGCGATAGTGTAGTAACAAGTATATATGTGTAGTATTGTCCAGTACTTGACTCTGGTGTTGTGATAGTGTAGTAACAAGTATATATGTGTAGTATTGTCCAGTACTTGATTCTGGTGTTGCGATAGTGTAGTAACAAGTATATATGTGTAGTATTGTCCAGTACTTGAGTCTGGTGTTGTGATAGTGTAGTAACAAGTATATATGTGTAGTATTGTCCAGTACTTGATTCTGGTGTTGCGATAGTGTAGTAACAAGTATATATGTGTAGTATTGTCCAGTACTTGACTCTGGTGTTGTGATAGTGTAGTAACAAGTAAATATGTGTAGTATTGTCCAGTACTTGACTCTGGTGTTGTGATAGTGTAGTAACAAGTATATACTTGACTCTGGTGTTGTGATAGTGTAGTAACAAGTATATATGTGTAGTATTGTCCAGTACTTGACTCTGGTGTTGTGATAGTGTAGTAACAAGTATATATGTGTAGTATTGTCCAGTACTTGACTCTGGTGTTGTGATAGTGTAGTAACAAGTATATATGTGTAGTATTGTCCAGTACTTGATTCTGGTGTTGAGATAGTGTAGTAACAAGTATATATGTGTAGTATTGTCCAGTACTTGACTCTGGTGTTGTAGTATTTACAGACCACATGACTCAATTGTTTTCAAACCAAAATATGCCCAAACATCAGCTTTAAAAGCTGCTGGACTCACTGTATCCTCTCGTCCTCAGTCATCATTCTTCCTTAAGCTGTGGAGGACGTAACGACTGCTGCCATCTAGAGGCCGGAAGTTTAATTCACAAAAATGAACGCAAGCTGTGAATATTTAGTAAAAAATCTATAGAAATTGATACAGTATTAATACTTTGCGATATATCACCGCATACATTTTCCAAGTATACATGTAGAGGTTTAATTATGGTTTTAAAATGTCTATTTTTATATTATTATCATTATTATAATTATTATCATAATCATTAAATATTATTAGTATTTTAAACTTTCTTATATGTCTACATGTTTTTGTAACTTTTGTTGTATTTAAATAAAAGTGTGTTTATTATTAAATAAAGAACTTCACTCCTGATGTATCATTATCATCAACAAACATGTTATTTAATGATAAGAAAAAACACATTTTGACTCGTGAACGTGGTTCAGGTAAGAAAGTCAAACCTTCTTCTCACACACTGAGGCTGTTGTGTCTCCAGCAGACACTGGTCCACAGTCAGGAACCCTAGCGAGACCCACAGTCTGAGCGGCTCCCGGGGGCCTCGTCAAACACACACTGTGTGTTTAAACGCTTACAAGATCAACCTCCATTCATCGACTGTGGAGCAGTTGTGGAGATTTTTGTAAACGTTCCTACGAGAAGTTAAACATCAACAAATGTAAAGGTTTGTTTTGACTTCATTATGTCGTGTTAAATGACAACATATGACAAAAGTTCAGCTTTTAAAATAAACTTTTTCCCATGAGTCCCTGGTGTGTCGTCCAGACTCCCACGCGGCTGGACGACTGCCGGTCAGGTGTCCGAGGGAACAGGTGACGCACATTTGTAAAACCATCAGAATCTCAGCTGCTGCACGAGCTTGTCATGCGAGAGCGAGCGAGGGAAAGTGACGAGATAGCTGCGTGGAGGAATGTGGCGAGGATTCTTCACCAGGAAACACCGGATTAGAGCGCTTGGAGCGCCGGACGCTGACGGAGAACATCACGTTTGTTTCAACAACAATATGTGACTCTCAGATGATGGTATGTTCGTGCCGTGAGTGACCGTTTCAAGAATCGAAAAACAAAGTCAAGTCAACGACACAAACATGTGATCCGGGAAAACTTGAGAAAAATGTCGCTCAGCATTAAACTCAAGCCGGTCACCTTTGACCTCCAGCCATCTCCACCAGCGAAGACGTTGGAGCCCCGACACGAGAGCAGCGACGGTGAAGACGCCCCTCGAGACAAACAGACGGCAGATGTCGCTCACTCAGGGGGTCCGTCTCGTCCCGCCCCGACCACATGACTTATTCCCTCAAAGTCTGTCGTCTCCATCGTAAGCCGTCGTCCAGTCGGGACGAAAACAAGTCGACGACGACTCCATCGCCATCATCTCATCCAAGGATTCTTCTGGACAACGACACGTTTTCATGAGATGTTTACGTCTGTTGTGCTGAAGATACATTTGTTTATTTGTTTTCTCTTCATGGAGAACGAGTCAATCGTTTATCTACAGCCTGTTTAAATGAGAGCTCCAGAGGATTCTAACCCTCCATCAACTGTTTCTAGCGCCTGTACACCTGTCTGTGCCTCACCTGCCGTCCTGTCACGTGACAGGTTGAAGGTTCAAAGCCAGAGCGAGGCTGAAGCTTCATCCAAAGGGATTTGTAGATGAAATTATTAAGATGAATGTTAACTTTTTTTTTTTACCATCATTTGCAACAAACGTTTGATTATTTATTAATAAAATACGTTTTTTTTTCTTTTTATATAAAATAGTATGACTCAATAAAAACGTAGTTTGGACGTATTTCTTGACATATTACTAAACCACTTCCCTCTAAATGATTTAATTGAATCATTGCTTTACCAAAACAACGTATGTTAGCCAAACATTAGCAAACTATTAGCTAATGTTTAGCTAAATATTAGCTAATAGTTTAGCCAAATCAAATCAAACTCGTATGAGCTGGAAACACGAATAATACAACTTGAAACAAATATCTTACCTCATTCAGGTGAACAACTTGATCACGTGTTGTCTCACCTTTGGTTAAAATACACTAAATATATGTTTTCTTAACTTTAAGTTGTTTCCGGAAAAACATCTCATCGCCGGAGCAATCCTTTCAAAATAAGAGTACAGTGATTTATTAAATCGCAGGAATAAAACGAATCAATATTCAAAAGCATTAAATAAAAAAGTAAAATGGATAAATAACAATTTTTAACCTCTTTTGGATGATCATAAGTGAGTTATTTTGGTGTTTGACCAAATGTATATTTACGACAACAGGAAGTGCGCCAGGTAGCTTGACGAAACTATTTTTAATTCAACCAATAGAAAAAAATAATTAATCTATTTTCCTGGAATATCCAGCGTTTATAAAATGTCAAGGATTGATGTAAAATAAATAATATAAATATTTAAGTAATAAGCTGTCAAGTTAGATATTTGTTGCTTCTGTTTACATCTTGATAACAGACCTGTCAATCATCACCTAAAGTACTTCCTGTCGTCTTATCTTTGGACTGAAGCCTCTAAACTACTTCCTGTCGTCCTCCTTCATCCCCAGTAACGCGTGATCATCCCTGGCTGTGGTGGAGCGAACACATAAAAAGTGGGTTTCTAGGTGGAGGTGTGTCTGCTGAGCCAGAGTGACGCCGCGACGGCTGGTGTGTAGCAGTGTGTGCTGGTGTGTAGCAGTGTGTGCTGGTGTGTAGCAGTGTGTGCGAGCGCTTCCACGACCACATCACACGTCCATCCACACATGGCGAGCGCTCGTGAGCCGCCGCCATGTGTGCGAGGCAGTAATTGGTGGCTGGTTGTAATTGCCCCCGCGTCACCAAGTGGGTGTGTGCTCGTGCTGGTCGCGTGTGTGCGAGTGTGTGTGAGTTGTGTTAACAGATCCGTGTTAAACACTTGTCGTGTGTTTAATGAAGTCTGGGTTTTTACTCTTTTATGACCAGTTGTGTTCAAATGAACTTATGATTTAAATATTAAGCTGAGCGTCAGTTCTCAGGAACTTCCAGCAGGGGGACGGAGTGTTTCCGACACCGGGTCAAACATTCAGAACTGGACCAGGACTCTGGATCGTGTACCCGGGAAAAGTGTGTTCATGAAGCACAGAAGAAGAACTTTGGGCTGATGAGGATCAGGATCCGATGAAAAGCCAAACCTGGACCCGTTGAACCTGCAACGAAACCTTCAGAATAAAAGCCACAAGGATGGTTTTAAATCCTGTTTAAAGCTGTTTCGCTTCACTTGTTATAACTTGGCGGGTCAGTTTGACCCAAATTATATTAAAAGATAAACCTCATATCAACACGTTCATTCTTTCTTTTCTCTCATTCATCGGACGTCGGTATTGGGAATAGCATTAGCTTAGCTTTTAGCTTGTTAGCATTTCATTCAGTTCAGTTCAGTCATGACCTTGTGGTTTGTGTTTGTGTGTTTTGTATTTGTTTGTGTGTTTGTCAAAGTGTGGTTTGTGTTTGTCAAAGTGTGGCCCCGTGACCCCACTTGTGTGGCCCTCATCAGGTCACAATAACACTATAAAACTGATCCAGTAGAAACGTTTTTTGATGGCTTTATGTCACCAGTTGAACCAAACCATCAATTGACATTTAAATACATGAAATATACCTTTGTTTGTCTTTAGCGTCCTTCAATCTAAGTGTCATATTAGATATGAATATATTTAATAATGTTCTTTTATATCTAAAGTTTCATTCTTTCTCGTGGTTCGACGCAACATAACGCGGCTCCTGAGGAAAATGATGAAGTTTGAAGGAAACAGACTCGAGTGTCGAGAGCGACGTGGAGGGAAATGAAAACTCGTGGGATGTCAGCGTGACATCCAACCGCCACGCCACCGCAAACCATCGGCGCAGGAGGCCGAGGAGGTTGTGGGGGGACGGGTACGTCGGCGCGAGGAAGTCCAAAACCACTTCACAGCTTCTCTCTCGCGCTGGAACTGTTGGTCGATCTCATCACGCAAAGTGATTTCCTGCGTTTGTGCGACTTGATGGACTCCAAACGAAAGTGATTTGAATGAAATATTTATCTCGCGGTTTCCCCCGAGAACACGTCTTTAAATACGACGACCGCGATGAACGTACGCTTGGGTTCCGACTTGGACTCGCGTCTCCTCGGGTCAACGTTATCAGGCTGATTATCGCAGCAGCTCTTCCTCTCCGCCTCACTTCTCCTGCGGGAAAACAGGAAGGACGGATTAGAGCGTCGCACCGCGCCGAGATCCGGAGAGGCCGGACGAGCCACCGGCTGGAATGCACACACACACACACACACACACACCGTGTGAGTCAGTGTGTGACAGAGGTTTGAGTCACGCCGAAGAAAAACTTTCTCTGATACGACGTATCCCTGCAGGAGGAAGTTCCTGTGGAAGCACGAACACGAGGACCAGGAGACTCCAGCCAAGAACCGAACAAAAAAAAGTCAAACTGCAGCGAAGACGTTTACGACCAGCATCAGGGTTCAGACCCGTCATTACCACAGAGAGCTGCTCATTATGGCCTTTTATGGAGGAAACAAATAGTCTCCGGTGACTTGTATCCGAAGCAGCAACAACACAACGTGTCATTTTTTCAGCTGCCGAGGAAACACAAGTTATCTTGGACAGATATCTGTGACCTCCAGAGGCGGTAATTGAGCGGAAAGAGGATGTAAAACATCCGCTGGTGTGGTTTGGAGTAGAAGTACACACTCACTCACTGACACACACACACACACACGCTCACTGACACACACACACACACTCACTCACTGACACACACACACACACACGCTCACTGACACACACACACACACACACACCGGCAGCAGTGTGAGTCCCGGGCTGGCCTCCCTCTCTGGCATTATCTCATAGCCTGAGCACTCCCGCTCGCTGGTCCTCGCTCGACGCTCGTACATCTGCCTCGCATTACTCGCCCAATCCTGTGGACTCGTGTGTCGGAGGGAGCGAGAGGTCAGAGGTCAGAGGGCGAGGTCGCCGGAGCAGCTCGACACTTCCTGTCCTATTATTAGTCGCGACGTTATCCACGTTATCTTCGCGTGTGTTTGGCTTTTTAATGCCCCCTACAATATCGTCCCCCCTACAATATTGTCCCCCCGACAATATCGGTCCCCCCTACAATATTGTCCCCCCGACAATATCAGTCCCCCCTACAATATCGCCCCCCCTACAATATTGGTCCTCTCGACAATATCGGTCCCCCCTACAATATCGGTCCCCCCTACAATATTGTCCCCCCGACAATATCAGTCCCCCCTACAATATCGCCCCCCCTACAATATTGGTCCTCTCGACAATATCGGTCCCCCCTACAATATCGGTCCCCCCTACAATATCGGTCCCCCCCTACAATTTCGTCCCCCCTACAATATCGGTCCCCCCGACAATATCGGTCCCCCCTACAATATCGGTCCCCCCCTACAATATCGTTCCCCCTACAATATCGGTCCCCCTACAATATTGGTCCCCTCGACAATATCGGTCCCCCCTACAATATTGTTCCCCCTACAATATTGTTCCCCCTACAATATCGGTCCCCTCGACAATATCGGTCCCCCCTACAATATCGTCCCCCCCTACAATATTGTCCCCCCTACAATATCGTCCCCCCTACAATATCGGTCCCCCCGACAATATCGGTCCCCCCTACAATATCGGTCCCCCCAACAATATCGGTCCCCCCTACAATATCTTTCCCCCTACAATATCGGTCCCCCCCCTACAATATCGTCCCCCCTACAATATCGGTCCCCCCCTACAATATCGTCCCCCCTACAATATCGGTCCCCCCGACAATATCGGTCCCCCCTACAATATCGGTCCCCCCCTACAATATCGTCCCCCCTACAATATCGGTCCCCCCGACAATATCGGTCCCCCCTACAATATCGGTCCCCCCAACAATATCGGTCCCCCCCTACAATATCGTCCCCCCTACAATATCGTCTCCCCGACAATATCGTCTCCCCGACAATATCGTCCCCCCCCTACAAAATCTCTCCCCCCTACAATATCGTCCCCCCTACAATATCGTCCCCCCGACAATATCAGTCCCCCCGACAATATCAGTCCCCCCTACAATATCGCCCCCCCTACAATATTGGTCCCCTCGACAATATCGGTCCCCCCTACAATATCGGTCCCCCCAACAATATCGGTCCCCCCTACAATATCGTCCCCCCTACAATATCGTCCCCCCTACAATATCGGTCCCCCCGACAATATCGGTCCCCCCTACAATATCGGTCCCCCCAACAATATCGGTCCCCCCTACAATATCGTCCCCCCTACAATATCGGTCCCCCCCTACAATATCGTCCCCCCCTACAATATTGTCCCCCCTACAATATCGTCCCCCCTACAATATCGGTCCCCCCAACAATATCGGTCCCCCCTACAATATCGTCCCCCCTACAATATCGGTCCCCCCCTACAATATCGTCCCCCCTACAATATCGGTCCCCCCCTACAATATCGTCCCCCCTACAATATCGGTCCCCCCGACAATATCGGTCCCCCCTACAATATCGGTCCCCCCAACAATATCGGTCCCCGCCTACAATATCGTCCCCCCTACAATATCGTCTCCCCGACAATATCGTCTCCCCGACAATATCGTCCCCCCCCTACAAAATCTCTCCCCCTTACAATATCGCGTGTGTTTGGCTTTTTAATGCTGCGTTCAAAGACCTTCGTTCACGACAGCTTCAGTGATCGTCATCAAAACATCTTCATCTGCTCGTCGACCCAGTGATGTTGATTTCATGCTCAGTTTTTTTATTCCATATCTTTTTTAGCATTTGAAATACTGCTGATAACAATGAGCTCACTGAAACAGCAGGTGGCAGTGTTCTCCTAGAATCAATAAACAGCAAACACAGAAGAAGTGAGTCACATGATCTCCTCGGCCGAGGAGTTTTTTCCATGAAATATTGATCACAGTGTAGGTACAATATCGTCCCCCCTACAATATCGTCCCCCTACAATATCATCCCCCCGACAATATCAGTCCCCCCTACAATATCCTCCCCCCTACAATATCCTCCCCCCTACAATATCGGTCCCCCCAACAATATCATCCCCCCGACAATATCAGTCCCCCTTACAATATCAGTCCCCCCTACAATATCATCCCCCCGACAATATCAGTCCCCCCTACAATATCCTCCCCCCTACAATATCGGTCCCCCCGACAATATCATCCCCCCGACAATATCAGTCCCCCCTACAATATCGTCCCCTCTACAATATCGGTCCCCTACAATATTGTCCCCCCTACAATATCGTCCCCCCTACAATATCGTCTCCCCTACAATATCGTCCCCCCCTACAAAATCTCTCCCCCCTACAATATCGTCCCCCCTACAAAATCCGTCCCCCCTACAATATCGTCCCCCCTACAATATCGTCTCCCCTACAAAATCTCTCCCCCCTACAATATCGTCCCCCCTACAATATCGTCCCCCCTACAATATCGTCTCCCCTACAATATCGTCCCCCCTACAATATCGTCTCCCCTACAATATCGTCCCCCCCTACAAAATCTCTCCCCCCTACAATATCGTCCCCCCTGCAAAATCCATCCCCCCTACAATATCGTCCCCCCTACAATATCGTCCCCCCTACAATATCGTCTCCCCTACAAAATCTCTCCCCCCTACAATATCGTCCCCCCTACAATATCGTTCCCCCTACAATATCGTCCCCCACTTCCTACGTGATGACATCACTCGCTGCATATGCAAACGTCTCTTTAAAATATTTTTATGTGTTAAATAAACGTCAACAGAACGTTTACATGATACTTTTTACCTCATAAAACATTTATATTGACAAGAAGACGATCTTCGTCAACATCATCACTTTCTTTCACTTCCTGGTCTGACGATCATGTGACTTTGACACCAACAGGAAGTGCCCGAATGTGACGAAGCCGCTGATTGGCTGGAGCTGTTTTACTAATAATAACAAACAACTGTACAATGAAATACAAACATTCATATGCAGCGTGTGACGTCATCACGTAGGAAGTGGAGGACGATATTGTAGGGGGGGCGATATTGTAGGGGGGACGATATTGTAGGGGGGACGATATTGTAGGGGGGACGATATTGTAGGGGGGACGATATTGTAGGGGGGACCGATATTGTAGGGGGGACGATATTGTAGGGGGGACGATATTGTAGGGGGGACGATATTGTAGGGGGGACGATATTGTAGGGGGGACCGATATTGTAGGGGGGACGATATTGTAGGGGGGACGATATTGTAGGGGGGACGATATTGTAGGGGGGACGATATTGAAGGGGGGACGATATTGTAAGGGGGACGATATTGTAGGGGACCGATATTGTAGGGGGGACGATATTGTAGGGGGGACGAAATTGTAAGGGGGACGATATTGTAGGGGACCGATATTGTAGGGGGGACGATATTGTAGGGGGGACCGATATTGTAGGGGGGACGATATTGTAGGGGGGACGATATTGTAGGGGGGACGATATTGTAGGGGGGACGATATTGTAAGGGGGACGATATTGTAGGGGACCGATATTGTAGGGGGGACGATATTGTAGGGGGGACGATATTGTAGGGGGGACGATATTGTAGGGGGGACGATATTGAAGGGGGGACAATATTGTAAGGGGGACGATATTGTAGGGGACCGATATTGTAGGGGGGACGATATTGTAGGGGGGACGAAATTGTAAGGGGGACGATATTGTAGGGGACCGATATTGTAGGGGGGACGATATTGTAGGGGGGACCGATATTGTAGGGGGGACGATATTGTAGGGGGGACGATATTGTAGGGGGGACGATATTGTAAGGGGGACGATATTGTAGGGGACCGATATTGTAGGGGGGACGATATTGTAGGGGGGACCGATATTGTAGGGGGGACGATATTGTAGGGGGGACCGATATTGTCGGGGGGACCGATATTGTAGGGGGAACGATATTGTAGGGGGGACGATATTGTAGGGGGGACGATATTGTAGGGGGGACAATATTGTAGGGGGGACGATATTGTAGGGGGGATGATATTGTAGGGGGGACGATATTGTAGGGGGGACGATATTGTAAGGGGGACGATATTGTAGGGGACCGATATTGTAGGGGGACGATATTGTAGGGGGGACGATATTGTAGGGGGGACGATATTGTACGGGGGACGATATTGTAAGGGGGACCGATATTGTAGGGGGGACCGATATTGTCGGGGGGACCGATATTGTAGGGGGAACGATATTGTAGGGGGGACGATATTGTAGGGGAGACGATATTGTAGGGGGGACGATATTGTAGGGGGGAGGATATTGTAGGGGGGAGGATATTGTAGGGGGGACGATATTGTGGGGGGGACGATATTGTAGGGGGGACGATATTGTGGGGGGGGGGGATATTGTAGGGGGGACAATATTGTAGGGGGGACGATATTGTAGGGGGGACGATATTGTAGGGGGGACGATATTGTAGGGGGGACAATATTGTAGGGGGGACAATATTGTAGGGGGGACGATATTGTAGGGGGGACCGATATTGTAGGGGGGACAATATTGTAGGGGGGACAATATTGTAGGGGGGACGATATTGTAGGGGGGACGATATTGTAGGGGGGACGATATTGTAGGGGGGACAATATTGTAGGGGGGACAATATTGTAGGGGGGACGATATTGTAGGGGGGACCGATATTGTAGGGGGGACAATATTGTAGGGGGGACAATATTGTAGGGGGGACGATATTGTAGGGGGGACGATATTGTAGGGGGGACGATATTGTAGGGGGGACGATATTGTAGGGGGGACGATTTCCATCTGGATCCGTGAATCATTTGATTTTGTGAGGGATGAGTGAGGTTCAGGACTCTGCTGCCACCTGCTGTACGCTTTAATATAAGTTGGACCAACGATATGCTAGAGTTCAAATGCTTAAAAAGCGAGTCATCATTGACACGAACGCGATCCAGAAAAACCTCTCAAACGATCTGCGTCCAGAAGACGAAACATCTAAAAGTGCGACGGCTGCTGAAAACTAAACTGAAGATTCTGTAACATTTGAAACGATTAAGTGTGTAAATCCCCCATAATGCCTTGAGTCATGATGACTGTTGAAACAAAAACAAACATCGTACGACAACAGTTTCAACTTCTACGCATGAGTGTGTTAGCAAGCTAGCATGCTAACAATGCTAACAATGCTAACAATGCTAGCGCACAGACAGAGCTCCACAACACTGTCTTCACTCGCGGGCCTCTGCGACGCTGGCGTCACCATGGTAACCATTCAGCGCGTCCACCGGGGCGTCCACGAGCTGCACAACAGATCCATGACCTCATCATCTCCAGCAGGTGCTTCTCTGGACTCGCTGTGGAGCAAAACAATCGTCAGGAAGCTCAGGATTAGAGTTTGCTACCAGTTTAGAGGGTGTGACGAGGATCAGGGACGACGAAACACCCGCTAGCATAGCCACATGCTAACGCTGCCGTTTTTAAGGCAAACTTTTTAGAACGAAAGTTGTACTTCTAATTCAAATATATGCTGTTTTGGTACACACACTTCAACACACTCTGATGTCACACACACACTTCAACACACTCTGATGCCACACACACACTTCAACACACTCTGATGCCACACACACTTCAACACACTCTGATGCCACACACACTTCAACACACTCTGATGCCACATACACACTTCAACACACTCTGATGCCACACACACACTTCAACACACTCTGATGCCACACACACACTTCAACACACTCTGATGTCACACACACACTTCAACACACTCTGATGTCACACACACACTTCAACACACTCTGATGTCACACACACACTTCAACACACTCTGATGCCACACACACACTTCAACACACTCTGATGCCACACACACACTTCAACACACTCTGATGTCACACACACACTTCAACACACTCTGATGCCACATACACACACTTCAACACACTCTGATGCCACACACACACTTCAACACACTCTGATGCCACACACACACTTCAACACACTCTGATGCCACACACACACTTCAACACACTCTGATGCCACACACACTTCAACACACTCTGATGCCACACACACACTTCAACACACTCTGATGTCACACACACACTTCAACACACTCTGATGTCACACACACACTTCAACACACTCTGATGTCACACACACACTTCAACACACTCTGATGCCACACACACACTTCAACACACTCTGATGCCACACACACACTTCAACACACTCTGATGTCACACACACACTTCAACACACTCTTATGCCACATACACACACTTCAACACACTCTGATGCCACACACACACTTCAACACACTCTGATGCCACACACACACTTCAACACACTCTGATGCCACACACACACTTCAACACACTCTGATGCCACACACACACTTCAACACACTCTGATGCCACACACACTTCAACACACTCTGATGTCACACACACACTTCAACACACTCTGATGCCACACACACTTCAACACACTCTGATGTCACACACACTTCAACACACTCTGATGCCACACACACACTTCAACACACTCTGATGTCACACACACACTTCAACACACTCTGATGCCACACACACACTTCAACACACTCTGATGCCACACACACACTTCAACACACTCTGATGCCACACACACACTTCAACACACTCTGATGCCACACACACTTCAACACACTCTGATGTCACACACACACTTCAACACACTCTGATGCCACACACACACTTCAACACACTCTGATGCCACACACACACTTCAACACACTCTGATGCCACACACACACTTCAACACACTCTGATGCCACACACACTTCAACACACTCTGATGTCACACACACACTTCAACACACTCTGATGCCACACACACACTTCAACACACTCTGATGCCACACACACACTTCAACACACTCTGATGCCACACACACACTTCAACACACTCTGATGTCACACACACACTTCAACACACTCTGATGCCACACACACTTCAACACACTCTGATGTCACACACACTTCAACACACTCTGATGCCACACACACACTTCAACACACTCTGATGTCACACACACACTTCAACACACTCTGATGCCACACACACACACTTCAACACACTCTGATGCCACACACACACACTTCAACACACTCTGATGCCACACACACACACTTCAACATACTCTGATGTCACACACACTTCAACACACTCTGATGTCACACACACACTTCAACACACTCTGATGTCACACACACACTTCAACACACTCTGATGCCACACACACACTTCAACACACTCTGATGTCACACACACACTTCAACACACTCTGATGTCACACACACACTTCAACACACTCTGATGTCACACACACACTTCAACACACTCTGATGTCACACACACACTTCAACACACTCTGATGCCACACACACACTTCAACACACTCTGATGTCACACACACTTCAACACACTCTGATGTCACACACACACTTCAACACACTCTGATGCCACACACACACTTCAACACACTCTGATGTCACACACACTTCAACACACTCTGATGTCACACACACACTTCAACACACTCTGATGCCACACACACACTTCAACACACTCTGATGTCACACACACTTCAACACACTCTGATGTCACACACACACTTCAACACACTCTGATGCCACACACACACTTCAACACACTCTGATGTCACACACACACTTCAACACACTCTGATGCCACACACACACTTCAACACACTCTGATGCCACACACACACTTCAACACACTCTGATGTCACACACACACTTCAACACACTCTGATGTCACACACACACTTCAACACACTCTGATGCCACACACACACTTCAACACACTCTGATGTCACACACACACTTCAACACACTCTGATGCCACACACACACTTCAACACACTCTGATGTCACACACACTTCAACACACTCTGATGTCACACACACACACTTCAACACACTCTGATGCCACACACACACTTCAACACACTCTGATGTCACACACACTTCAACACACTCTGATGTCACACACACTTCAACACACTCTGATGTCACACACACACACTTCAACACACTCTGATGCCACACACACACTTCAACACACTCTGATGTCACACACACACTTCAACACACTCTGATGCCACACACACACTTCAACACACTCTGATGCCACACACACACTTCAACACACTCTGATGTCACACACACACTTCAACACACTCTGATGTCACACACACTTCAACACACTCTGATGTCACACACACACTTCAACACACTCTGATGCCACACACACACTTCAACACACTCTGATGTCACACACACTTCAACACACTCTGATGCCACACACACTTCAACACACTCTGATGCCACACACACACTTCAACACACTCTGATGTCACACACACTTCAACACACTCTGATGTCACACACACACTTCAACACACTCTGATGTCACACACACACTTCAACACAATCTGATGCCACACACACTTCAACACACTCTGATGCCACACACACTTCAACACAATCTGATGCCACACACACTTCAACACACTCTGATGCCACACACACACTTCAACACACTCTGATGCCACACACACTTCAACACACTCTGATGTCACACACACACTTCAACACACTCTGATGCCACACACACTTCAACACACTCTGATGCCACACACACACACTTCAACACACTCTGATGCCACACACACACTTCAACACACTCTGATGTCACACACACACTTCAACACACTCTGATGTCACACACACACTTCAACACACTCTGATGCCACACACACTTCAACACACTCTGATGCCACACACACACTTCAACACACTCTGATGTCACACACACACTTCAACACACTCTGATGCCACACACACACTTCAACACACTCTGATGCCACACACACACTTCAACACACTCTGATGTCACACACACACTTCAACACACTCTGATGTCACACACACACTTCAACACACTCTGATGCCACACACACACTTCAACACACTCTGATGTCACACACACACTTCAACACACTCTGATGCCACACACACACTTCAACACACTCTGATGTCACACACACACACTTCAACACACTCTGATGTCACACACACACACTTCAACACACTCTGATGCCACACACACACTTCAACACACTCTGATGTCACACACACTTCAACACACTCTGATGTCACACACACTTCAACACACTCTGATGTCACACACACACACTTCAACACACTCTGATGCCACACACACACTTCAACACACTCTGATGTCACACACACACTTCAACACACTCTGATGCCACACACACACTTCAACACACTCTGATGTCACACACACACTTCAACACACTCTGATGTCACACACACACTTCAACACACTCTGATGTCACACACACACTTCAACACACTCTGATGTCACACACACTTCAACACACTCTGATGCCACACACACACTTCAACACACTCTGATGTCACACACACTTCAACACACTCTGATGCCACACACACTTCAACACACTCTGATGCCACACACACACTTCAACACACTCTGATGTCACAAACACTTCAACACACTCTGATGTCACACACACACTTCAACACACTCTGATGTCACACACACACTTCAACACAATCTGATGCCACACACACTTCAACACACTCTGATGCCACACACACTTCAACACAATCTGATGCCACACACACTTCAACACACTCTGATGCCACACACACACTTCAACACACTCTGATGCCACACACACTTCAACACACTCTGATGTCACACACACACTTCAACACACTCTGATGCCACACACACTTTAACACACTCTGATGCCACACACACACACTTCAACACACTCTGATGCCACACACACACTTCAACACACTCTGATGTCACACACACACTTCAACACACTCTGATGTCACACACACACTTCAACACAATCTGATGCCACACACACTTCAACACACTCTGATGCCACACACACACTTCAACACACTCTGATGCCACACACACTTCAACACACTCTGATGCCACACACACACTTCAACACACACTTCAACACACTCTGATGTCACACACACACTTCAACACACTCTGATGTCACACACACTTCAACACACTCTGATGTCACACACACACTTCAACACACTCTGATGCCACACACACACTTCAACACACTCTGATGTCACACACACTTCAACACACTCTGATGCCACACACACACTTCAACACACTCTGATGCCACACACACACTTCAACACACTCTGATGCCACACATACACACACTTCAACACACTCTGATGTCACACACACACTTCAACACACTCTGATGCCACACATACACACACTTCAACACACTCTGATGTCACACACACACTTCAACACACTCTGATACCACACATACACACACTTCAACACACTCTGATGTCACACACACACTTCAACACACTCTGATGTCACACACACACTTCAACACACTCTGATGTCACACACACACTTCAACACACTCTGATGCCACACATACACACACTTCAACACACTCTGATGTCACACACACACTTCAACACACTCTGATGCCACACACACTTCAACACACTCTGATGTCACACACACACTTCAACACACTCTGATGCCACACACACACTTCAACACACTCTGATGCCACACATACACACACTTCAACACACTCTGATGTCACACACACACTTCAACACACTCTGATGTCACACACACACTTCAACACACTCTGATGCCACACACACACACTTCTACACACTCTGATGCCACACACACACACTTCAACACACTCTGATGTCACACACACACTTCAACACACTCTGATGCCACACACACACTTCAACACACTCTGATACCACACAAACTTCAACACACTCTGATGTCACACACACACTTCAACACACTCTGATGCCACACACACACACACTTCAACACACTCTGATGCCACACACACACTTCAACACACTCTGATGTCACACACACACACTTCAACACACTCTGATGTCACACACACACTTCAACACAATCTGATGCCACACACACTTCAACACACTCTGATGCCACACACACACTTCAACACACTCTGATGCCACACACACTTCAACACACTCTGATGCCACACACACACTTCAACACACTCTGATGTCACACACACACTTCAACACACTCTGATGCCACACACACACTTCAAGACACTCTGATGC
>NC_141831.1:2489848-2494848 GCF_982586985.1 Callionymus lyra | reverse complement strand
ACTCAAACACTGGCAGATGTTTCAGGATGTGAAGCTATTTATGTGTTTCCTGCGTCAGAGTGTGAAGATGACTTTAATAGAATATTTACTCACATACAACATTTATCGTCAGGGTATTTTTGACGAGTCGTGAAGTTTTGTTGCTGATGAAAAACTACAATATTTCAAAACTATATAACATAAATCAAATCTTCCACAAATGATGTTTTCTTCTCATTTACTACGTTCGTTCTCTTTGTTTCTGCAGTTAAACGATCGAGGATAAAATATTAGTGTAAAGTTAGCATTAGCATTAGCATTAACATGTAGCATTAGCTTAGCTGCAGTTTCTACAAAACTTTGTTTTTTATCCACTTTTGTTCCTGTTCTTGACCTTGAACTCACCATTATTTATTTATTACTTTTTCTGTTATTGTTTTTCCTGTTATTATTTCATGCTCTTGTACAAAACTGCTGTTGTTTACGTATAAATATTATATAGAAGAAAATATTCTTTACTCTCGTAATACTCTCCTAATCATCTGGATCTATGAAGGATGCTTGAGTCAGAGATCTTCTTCCGGGTCAAAATGACCCCTCATATTCTTCCTCACATTTCAAGGAAGGTTTAAAACTCAATGAGCTCAAATATTAATCAAGTTAAAGTCTTTAAAAAAAGTCTCATCGTTTTTCTCCTTCTTTTTGTTTCGGAGCAAAATCGATCGGACGAAAAACAACTTTTTGCGTCGAGAAATCTTATTAAAGATACAACGAAATATTTAAAACCTAATAACAAATAGACCGGACACCTGCACACACCTGCACACACCTTCACACACCTGCACACACCTGCACACACCTGCACACACCTGCACACACCTGCACACACCTGCACACACCTGCACACACCTGAACACACCTGCACACACCTGAACACACCTGCACACACCTGAACACACCTGCCACACCTGCACACACCTGCACACACCTGCACACACCTGCACACACCTGCACACACCTGTACACACCTGCACACACCTGCACACACCTGCACACACCTGCACTCACCTGCACACACCTGCACTCACCTGCACACACCTGCACACACCTGCACACACCTGCACACACCTGCACACACCTGCACACACCTGCACACACCTGAACACACCTGAACACACCTGCACACACCTGAACACACCTGCACACACCTGAACACACCTGCCACACCTGCACACACCTGCACACACCTGCACACACCTGCACACACCTGCACACACCTGTACACACCTGCACACACCTGCACACACCTGAACACACCTGCACACACCTGCACACACCTGCACACACCTGCACACACCTGTACACACCTGCACACACCTGCACACACCTGCACACACCTGCACACACCTGAACACACCTGCACACACCTGCACACACCTGCACACACCTGCACACACCTGCACACACCTGTACACACCTGCACACACCTGCACACACCTGCACACACCTGCACACACCTGCACACACCTGAACACACCTGAACACACCTGCACACACCTGAACACACCTGCACACACCTGAACACACCTGCCACACCTGCACACACCTGCACACACCTGCACACACCTGCACACACCTGCACACACCTGTACACACCTGCACACACCTGCACACACCTGAACACACCTGCACACACCTGCACACACCTGCACACACCTGCACACACCTGTACACACCTGCACACACCTGCACACACCTGCACACACCTGCACACACCTGACCACACCTGCACACACCTGCACACACCTGCACACACCTGCACACACCTGCACACACCTGCACACACCTGTACACACCTGCACACACCTGCACACACCTGCACACACCTGCACACACCTGAACACACCTGCACACACCTGCACTCACCTGCACACACCTGCACACACCTGATCCATCTTCCAAACTTCTGTCACTTCCTGGTCTGACGCTGCCTTACGATTGGCTGCTGTTGTTCGTATCAGCATCGACTTCTTATCAGACACGTTTACACAACAGTTTTATTCACTACACAAAACTTTTGTACTTCAGATACTGTTGTACATCAAACACATCAGTACGTCAGATACTTCTGGAGCTACAACGGTGCAGTTTTACATGTTCAGGTGAGAAGACGCAGGTGAGGCTGACATGTGACACTGATGATTGAAAGTGTGATGAAGAGGAGGATGAACGAGAGGTGGATGAGAGGAGAAGAGGGTGAAGGTAAAGAGGGAGCAGTGGAGACGACAAAGAAGCACTTTAGATGTTAAGTGTGTGAAACTCTCAGTGCTTTACATCAAAGTGTGAGGAACGTTCAGATACTAGATCCAAAGACCTGGACGTGTTCCTCCTGCTCCAGATAAAAACATCCTCTCGTCCAAACTGGACGGAGAGATCTGCACTTTCCCTCCCACGGCACCAGCAACTCTCCCTTCCTTCCTCCCTTCCTCCCCCTTATCTGCTGACCTTCCTCTCTGCCAGCTGTTGTTGTGAGGGTCCACAGGTCAGGACCCGGGTCTGGACAAAGAGACGCTTTGTGCCAGCAGGAGAAAGTGTGTTTATCTGCGGCTCCATTACCGAGCCGGTCGTATCCAGTTGCTGTGGGATTCTCACCCGGACATCTGTCGGAGCAGCAGAGCTGCAGCACCTCGAGCTGGAATCACATTAGAAAACCCCAGTGAGATGGTTAGGGTTCCATTATCTCAGGGTTCAAGAGAGACGAACGACGTGAGAGCGAATCAAGTTAGGATGACGACACGTCTGGTTTCACAGGTCACATCACAACTACTGCATTGATTCACTGCAACTACTACATTGATTCACTGCAACTACTACATTGATTCACTTCAACTACTACATTGATTCACTGCAACTACTACATTGATTCACTGCAACTACTGCATTGGTTCACTTCAACTACTACATTGATTCACTTCAACTACTACATTGATTCACTTCAACTACTACATTGATTCACTTCAACTACTACATTGATTCACTTCAACTACTACATTGATTCACTTCAACTACTGCCTTGATTCACTTCAACTACTGCCTTGATTCAATTCAACTACTACATTGATTCACTTCAACTACTACATTGATTCACTTCAACTACTACATTGATTCACTTCAACTACTACATTGATTCACTTCAACTACTGCCTTGATTCACTTCAACTACTGCCTTGATTCAATTCAACTACTACATTGATTTACTGCAACTACTACATTGGTTCACTTCAACTACTACATTGATTCACTTCAACTACTACATTGATTCACTGCAACTACTACATTGGTTCACTTCAACTACTTCATTGATTCACTTCAACTACTACATTGATTCACTGCAACTACTACATTGAATCACTTCAACTACTACATTGATTCACTTCAACTACTACATTGATTCACTTCAACTAGTGCATTGATTCGCTTCAACTACTGCATTGATTCACCTCAACTACTACATTGATCCACTTAAACTACTACATTGATTCACTTCAACTACTGCATTGATTCACTTCAACTACTGCATTGATTCACCTCAACTACTACATTGATTCACTTCAACTACTGCACTGATTCACTTCAACTACTACATTGATTCACTTCAACTACTACATTGATTCACTTCAACTACTGCACTGATTCACTTCAACTACTACATTGATTCACTTCAACTACTACATTGATTCACTTCAACTACTGCATTGATTCACTCCAACTACTGCATTGATTCACTTCAACTACTACATTGATTCACTTCAACTACTACATTGATTCACTTCAACTACTGCATTGATTCACTTCAACTACTGCATTGATTCACTTCAAATACTACATTGATTCACTTAAACTACTGCATTGATTCACTTCAACTACTGCATTGATTCACTTCAACTACTACATTGATTCACTGCAACTACTACATTGATTCACTGCAACTACTACATTGATTCACTTCAACTACTACATTGATTCACTTCAACTACTGCATTGATTCACTTCAACTACTACATTGATTCACTTCAACTACTACATTGATTCACTTCAACTACTGCATTGATTCACTTCAACTACTGCATTGATTCACTTCAACTACTACATTGATTCACTTCAACTACTACATTGATTCACTTCAACTACTACATTGATTCACTTCAACTACTGCATTGATTCACTTCAATTACTGCATTGATTCACTTCAACTACTACATTCATTCACTTCAACTACTACATTGATTCACTTCAACTACTGCATTGATTCACTTCAATTACTGCATTGATTCACTTCAACTACTACATTGATTCACCTCAACTACTACATTGATTCACCTCAACTACTACATTGATTCACTTCAACTACTACATTCATTCACTTCAACTACTACATTCATTCACTTCAACTACTACATTCATTCACTTCAACTACTACATTCATTCACTTCAACTACGAGTGACGCTTACTAAATGATTGATTGTATGTATAAATATACAGTAACAGTATTTTAAGTATCATATGATACAACAATGACTGGAAGACATTCATGAATAAACATGTTTTGATCTAGTACTTTGTAGACCCAGTGGAACAGGTCAGTAAAGCACAGTAAGAGTGAGCAAGAGTGCAGCTGGCAGCTCCTTCTGCACCACTGAGAGTCAAACATCCAGTAAGAACTGAAACTCAAGGAAACACTTTGATTCTCCGACGTGGTCCTGAGAGCCAATCACAGCCGTCGTTACTGTCAGCTGTCATCTCCGTTGACGTCCATGAAACGTCTCCATCATTCCCCTCAATGTGACTTCTGTACGGGAAGGTGAACTCCTCCGTGACCCCTGACCCCGCGACCCAAGAGGTCACCTGTCGCCGGAAGCCATTTCTGAGGAGACGAGACAGCAGCGACGGAGGAGGATCTGAGAGTCGAGGACATGAGAAGGTTCTTGGTTCGACCTCCATCTGACCTTTGACACGACAT
>NC_141831.1:2402348-2479848 GCF_982586985.1 Callionymus lyra | reverse complement strand
GTAAATGTGTTGCAGTCACTCATGTTTTACACTCTTAACTTTATAAAGTTTGACATCTGGACGAACGAGAGGTTACGAGAGTCCATGATGACGTAATAATGGCTTCACTCCTCCAGCTGTAATCACGCTTTGTTTATACAACGAGTCCCTTGGAGGTGGAGACCATTGATGACGCTCGGTGACAAACCTCCATGCTTGACCAATCACAGCAGAGTGGGTGTGGTTATGATCAACAAGATTTAATCTCACACACTTTAACAAACACACTTTAGCACCGACACACATCAACAAACACACACTTTAACACACACACACACTTCAACATACACACACAAACACTTTAACACACACACTTCAACAAACACACACTTTAACACACAGAAACACACACTTCAACACACACACACAAACACTTTAACACACACACTTTAACAAACACACACTTAAACACACACACACGCACACACTTTAACATGCACACACGCACATTAACACACATCAACAAACACACACTTTAACACACAAACACACACTTCAACACACACACACAAACACACACACACAAACACACACACACTTTAACACACACACTTTAACAAACACACACTTTAACACACACACACGCACACACTTTAACACAAACACACACTATAACACGCACACTTTAACACCGAAACACGTCAACATACACACACTTTAACACACACACACACACACTTCAACAAACACACACTTAAACACACACACACGCACACACTTTAACACGAACACACACACTATAACACGCACACACAAACTTTAACACACACACACACTTAAACACGCACACTTTAACACCGACACACGTCAACAAACACACACTTTAACACACACACACTTTAGTAACACTTAAAATCACATTGAATGAATCGCGTCATAAAAGTGTCTTTTTGGCACAAAAACGGAGAAACACTGACATCTAGTGGTGATCTGTGAGAGGTTCACGATGTTTTCTCTCCACCGACCCTCGTGTGTACATTGTGTGTCAGTGTGTAGTTGTGATACAAGTGTGTGTTTGTCCAGAGAAGTGATTTTGTCGAGAGATGGAGCCAGAGTTGTGTTTTTTCTCGTTCAAACGCGTGAATCACGTGATTCTCCTGACGGTCTGTAACGATCAATATAAATAATCAATATTATAATCAATATTATAATCAATATTATAATCAATATTATATATTTGTCTCAAATCATTCTGTGTCACGAGTAAACGCTGCAAATGTTTGATCAAAAGTTTAATTTAATGATCATTTAAGAGCAACTTTGTTGTGACTCGATGATAGAATCGACCATTAATAATCAATAATCAATAAAAGAGTCAAAACAAGGATGTGCTGAAGGTTTGACTGAGATTTCATCAATATTTTCTTTCATTTAATAGTTTTTCTTCTTCATCGAAGACGATATTCAGCTGAAAATCAATCATCGCAGTTTACACAACAAGCCAGAGGAAGTCACGTGACTCGGTGTAACAGGAAGTGCTTCATGACGCCTTCCGGTGCTCCAGACAATGTTTGGATCAATCGATATTTGTTTATTAGAAAATAAAGATTAACGATTCTACTGAACATCCGCGGGGGGCGCTGTTGAGCACGAAACAACATCAGGCCCGTCCTTCACTTTCTTTCCTTCTTTTCTTCTTCTTCTTCTTCTCTTTCTTCTCTGATCACCACTCACTCCTCGTGACGTGACGTGGAAACTAAAGTGTGTGTGTGTGTGTGTGTGTGGGTGGGGGGGGGGGGGCAGTGATGACCTCATCGTGAGGTCTTGACGTCATGTTCGCGGAACGACGTGAAAAGCAACAGTGACCACGTGACTTGACTGTGGCGCGAGAGTTTGGCGGGTGATTAGTGTCCAGACCTGTCTTCAATCAGGTCCGCGTTGAGTGTTCGTAATAAACCATGTATAACAACAACATGACGCGCCATTTTCTCCCGCCTGTGGTGCGTTCAGGGTCCTGTCATTGCACGGACTCGCCGCGAGAACACAGTCGTGGGTGAGGGTGTGGGGGTGTGGGGGTGTAGGGGTGTAGGGGGGTCACGATCATGTCAAGAACCGCCATGGGGGGCTCGCGAGCGGCTCCGGCACCGACTGGACCTCGACAGCGGACGAGTCCAGACACGTGACAGGCCTGCTCGTGCCGCAGAGACTCCATCTTGAAGGTGAGTTCAGGGACCTCAGACGTCTGTGTCCCTCTGGGGCTCGTGCGCGCGCGTGTCACTCAAGCCTGACATGTGTCAGTCACCGGGGATCTGATCAGGATCCATGACGTCACGGTGAGTTCAGGGAGATCCGGCTTTGATCGTGTTTTTTTTTTTTTTTTACTGGAGCTGGTTCTGGATTGTTGGACCTTCAGGGGTTCATGATGATGGGGGGAGACACGAGGGAGGGGGGGAGACAGAAGATGGAGAGAAAAAGAAAGTGAGATCAGTGGAGGTCAGAATGGATGGAAGGAGAGACTGATGAGGGTCTGAGGCCGGAGACGATGGAGGGAAGGAGGGAGGGAGGGAGAGAGAGAGAGAGAGAGAGAGAGAGAGAGAGAGAGAGAGAGAGAGAGAGAGAGAGAGAGAGAGAGGGAGAGAGAGAGAGAGAGAGAGAGAGAGAGGGAGAGAGAGAGGATCAGGCCTCTACTCTACTCTACTCTACTCTACTCTCTGCTTCTACTTGTGTCTCCAGATCTTCACTACATGACAGTAGAGTTCGGGTCCAGACTCACTGTGTCATGAGCGACACCGCGATGGTAAGATTGTCGCGACAGATCCCGCGATATTTGCCGATATCGCGATGTAGCTGTTTCACACACACACACACACACGGTGACACACACACACACATGTGTGTCACCGTGTGTGTGTGTGTCACCGTGTGTGTGTGTGTCAACTTGTGGTCTGCCGTGTCGTGAGTCTGTGTGTGTGTTTGTGTGTTGACACCACAAGTGACACACACCAGCTCACTGTGTGTGTGACACACACACACACAAACCTATGCGCACGCGCACGTCCGCGGGCACGCGCACGGAGGGTCCATTTTCGACTCCTGGTTTGTAGCAGCACCGGCGACTGTTTGTGTACATGTGTGTGTGTGTGTGTGTGTCCGCGGGATGTCGTCGAGCGCGCGCGTCGGTGTCGTGGGTGTCGTGTCGCGACAGCGTGAGCTCGGATCCTCGCGAGGGTCGCGATGTGTCGCACAATAGAGGCCCGTCTGTGGCCCTTCAGCTAGCTTCCCTCGCTGCTCGCAAGGTAGGTTCTGGGCTCGGAACCGACACACGAACAGGCTCGGGCTGCACTTCTGGATCTTTCTGGACGAACACGCGCGTGTTTCGAGTCAGTTTGGATGTTGAGGAACCTCAGGGTTCGATCCTTGGAACCTTGATGTTGACACATTGACTTGAACTCGTGCTAACGTTTGAATTATGTTAGAAGTTAAAGAAAGTATTTTGCACAAAATACTTAAATCTATTTGGAACAGATTCAACAAACTCACTTATTCATGACTAGTTGATGTTAATTTACTGACTTAATTGTTGAAGCGTAATTATAATATTATGAATAATAACAATAATAATAACTGTTGTAACTGTTATGACTGTTTTTGAATAATTGTTTGTGTTGGTTAACATTTAAAGATGATTTAAGTAAGTTTTTCTAGTGTTTAGTGACAAGAATGACTCTTGATAGTTTTGATAGTTTCACTAGTTACCTAGTAGTTACTAGTTTATCCTAAAGAGTCTTCAAGTGTATCAAAGAAAATCAACACTTTGAGTGTCTAAGAAGTCAAAGAATCAAATACTTATAATCTATAATGTTATGTTATGAATACATGATGTTACCGTGGAAACGACAAGATAGAACGAGTCGACAACAACAATAATAACTACAGTTCCACACAAGGTCGACCGTCGCGACCTCACGTTTACAACCTGTTGAAACTTTTAAGAATCTTTCACTTTAATTTCAACTTGCGTTTGTAAAACCTGAAAGGTTCTCAAAATATTACGATAATTATCGTATTAATAACTTGTGTTACTTTATGTAGTAAAACGGGGAACCTCAAGGTTCAATCCTTGGACTATTATTGATCGACGCAATCGGATTAAAAACACTTTCAGGAGAAGTTCTTTGCGACTCAGTTCGTCTGCGATAAAAGCAAAAAAATCAATCTTCACGTTTGAAACATGTGTTCGTTTATGAATCTTCGTAACGTGTTCGTTCGTGTCATAGATGCGAGTCTTCAATGATTGACGTTTGATCTCTTTATTTGACAGTTTAGACACATTTTATTTTTTACACACCTTATTAGCATGTATGCTAGTTAGCATGTGAACTACGGGTAAACGAGGGTATGTTTGTGAAGGTTGTAGGTCCACGTTAAGAAGTTTACTCATGATTTCATGATCTAGAAACAACCATTTGAAATAATTGGATCTGGTTCTGTTCCAGGCAGGAAGTGAGTCACCATGAGCCGGCGATATCCAGACACCGACCGGGAGGACTGTAGACCCCGCTGCCCTTTGACCTCCGGCCGCGACCTCTCGTCCAAACAACAGGCCGACGCCAAGAAGAGCAGCATGTCCGCCACCACCTCCTCGCTCACGGCGCTCTACGGCTTCGCTCCCGCCGACCACTCGTCCTCCTCGTCCTCCTACAGTCCACTGATGCGCCTGCAGCATCTCACCAAGATGGTCAGCCAGCCCGACGCCGTGTTCCCGTCCAGAGACGGCAGGATCCCGGAGAGGAGCTGGGACTGGAAGAAGAAGACGGACTCGTGGAACGACACGGGTCAGGAACAGACCTCCAGCAAGAATGTTGCCAAACCCCCAGAGAAGCAGCGAGATGTTCCGGAAGCTCCTCGGACCGAGCCGGTGGTGTCGTGCCCGCCCAGTCCCGCCTTCTCTCTGGACAGCAACAGCCCCTTCGCCAACGGCTTCCTGCACTTCGAGTCGTCTCTGTTTGACGACGACGACGACGACGACGACAAAGAGACGCTCGTGTCGTCTGTCGTGGACGACAAGCAGGACAAAGCAGGGAGCGTGGAACCGGCAACTGCTGGGACCCTCAACCAGGACTCCACGGCTCTCAACGCCAGGAAGGTCGTGACTCGGTCCCAGTCGTCGGGTCAGCGCCGGAGATACTGGGATGGGTCGGACGACGAGTGGGAGAGCGACACTGAACTCTTCCTGTTTGGAGACAGTCCTTCCAGTCACCTGATGGTAAGAACGTCCAAGATGTTTCAACTCCAATCAACGTTTGTTTGCGAGGAAAGATTCTGTGCGAGGAACGTCTCTGTGTGAGGAACGTCTCTGTGTGAGGAACGATTCTGTGTGAGGAACGTCTCTGTGTGAGGAACGATTCTGGGTGAGGAACGTTTGTGTGCGAGGAAAGATTCTGTGCGAGGAACGTTTCTGGGTGAGGAACGATTCTGGGTGAGGAACGTCTCTGTGTGAGGAACGATTCTGTGTGAGGAACGTCTCTGTGTGAGGAACGATTCTGGGTGAGGAACGTTTGTGTGCGAGGAAAGATTCTGTGCGAGGAACGTTTCTGGGTGAGGAACGATTCTGGGTGAGGAACGTCTCTGGGTGAGGAACGTTTCTGGGTGAGGAACGATTCTGTGTGAGGAACGTCTCTGTGTGAGGAACGATTCTGGGTGAGGAACGTTTGTGTGCGAGGAAAGATTCTGTGCGAGGAACGTTTCTGGGTGAGGAACGATTCTGGGTGAGGAACGTCTCTGTGTGAGGAACGTTTCTGGGTGAGGAACGATTCTGTGCGAGGAACGTTTCTGGGTGAGGAACGATTCTGTGCGAGGAACGTTTCTGGGTGAGGAACGATTCTGTGTGAGGAACGTCTCTGTGCGAGGAACGATTCTGTGCGAGGAACGTCTCTGTGCGAGGAACGATTCTGGGTGAGGAACGTTTGTGTGCCTTGAACGATTCTGTGCGAGGAACGTTTCTGGGTGAGGAACGTTTCTGGGTGAGGAACGTTTGTGTGCCTTGAACGATTCTGTGCGAGGAACGTCTCTGTGTGAGGAACGATTCTGGGTGAGGAACGATTCTGGGTGAGGAACGATTCTGGGTAAGGAACGTTTGTGTGCGAGGAACGATTCTGGGTGAGGAACGTCTCTGTGTGAGGAATGATTCTGTGCGAGGAACGTCTCTGTGTGAGGAACGATTCTGGGTGAGGAACGTTTGTGTGCCTTGAACGATTCTGTGCGAGGAACGTCTCTGTGTGAGGAACGATTCTGGGTGAGGAACGTTTGTGTGCCTTGAACGATTCTGTGCGAGGAACGTCTCTGTGTGAGGAACGATTCTGGGTGAGGAACGATTCTGGGTAAGGAACGTTTGTGTGCGAGGAACGATTCTGTGCGAGGAACGTCTCTGTGTGAGGAACGATTCTGGGTGAGGAACGATTCTGGGTAAGGAACGTTTGTGTGCGAGGAACGATTCTGGGTGAGGAACGTCTCTGTGTGAGGAACGTTTGTGTGCAAGGAACATTTCTGGGTGAGGAACGATTCTGTGCGAGGAACACGTCTCTGTGTGAAGAACGATTCTGGGTGAGGAACGTTTGTGTGCCTTGAAAGATTCTGTGCGAGGAACGTCTCTGTGTGAGGAACGATTCTGGGTGAGGAACGATTCTGGGTGAGGAACGTTTCTGTGCCATGAACGTCTCTGTGCGAGGAACGTTTCTGGGTGAGGAACGTTTGTGTGCGAGGAACGATTCTGGGTGAGGAACGATACTGGGTGAGGAACGTTTGTGTGCGAGGAACGATTCTGGGTGAGGAACGATACTGGGTGAGGAACGTTTGTGTGCGAGGAACGATTCTGGGTGAGGAACGTTTGTGTGCGAGGAACGTTTCTGTGCGAGGAACGATACTGGGTGAAGAACGATCCTGGGTGAGGAACGATTCTGTGCGAGGAACGATTCTGGGTGAGTAACGATTCTGTGCGAGGAACGATTCTGGGTGGGGAACATTTGTGTGCAAGGAACGATTGTGTGTGAGGAACGATTGTGGGTGAAGAACGATTCTGTGTGAGGAACGTTTGTGTGCGAGGAACGATTCTGGTTGAGATGGATGTCATCAGCAAAAAAAAACAATAAAGGACCCAGAACAGAACCTTGAGGGACTCCTCACAACAGATCTGCCGATTCAGATCTCATTTGATTTGCAGATACACTAAAACTGTGCCCAGAAAGGTATGATAAGAACCATTCTAACACAGACCCAGAGGCTGAGGACAGATCCAAGAGAACCAGAACATCATGATGTCACTGGACACTTTCAGTAAAGCTGTCTCCGTAGAGTGATGTTTACGGAAGCCAGACTGAAACTTCTCATGGATGTCGCTCTGATCCAGGAACAGCTTCTCAGACACCACCTTCTCCAAGATCTTGGACAAGAAAGGGAGCTTAGAAATAGGCCTGAAATTACTGAAGTCAGTTTAAGTCTAAGCCTGGCTTTTTGAGCAGAGGCTCCACAATGGCATGTTTAAATGCATTGGGAAAAACCCCTGTGGAAAGGGAGAGGTTCACCATATTGGTAACCCAGGGGCCAATTACATCAAATACTTTGATAAAAAGCCTACACGGAAGGACGTCATCTGAGCAAGAGGAGGGTTTCATCTTGTTCACTAGTGCTGAAATATCACCCAAAGATACAGCAGTGAAGGAAGACCATAAGGAGGAGAGGGGCTCAGAGACAGTAGGGGTTCCAAACAAAGGGGGAGAGATTTTCTCTTTGATAAATTTAATTTTGTCATTGTTTCGTGTCTGTGTCTGTGTGTGTGTGTGGAACGTTTGCCTGCGAGGAACGTTACTACATTTTCAATGACTTTCATTCAGATCTGGAGACATCAACGTGTTCGTCGTCTTCATCTAATGCAAGAGATTCAAACATTTGAGTCATTGAAGGGTTCATGAGTCTGAGACTCGTTTAAATCGTTTATTTAACTTTGATTTTATGGTTAAGATGGAATATAATTTATACAGTAAAATACTCCACGTTCACAGAAAAAAACAACAAAAAACATTAAAACACAAAAAATTGATACAAATGACATTTTTTAAAGACGTTTAAAAAACAACCTCCTGAAAGAAAAACCATCAAGTTGCTCTCGCCTGTTGACACCATCACCACTCATGACACGTTTGTGTAGTCGATACAAACTGTTGTGTAGTCGGTACAAACTGTTGTGTGGTCGATACAAACTGTTGTGTAGTCGGTACAAACGGTTGTGTAGTCGGTACAAACGGTTGTGTAGTCGGTACAAACTGTTGTGTAGTCGGTCCAACCGTTTGTATAGTCGGTACAAACGGTTGTGTAGTCGGTACAAACGGTTGTGTAGTCGATACAAACGGTTGTGTAGTCGATACAAACGGTTGTGTAGTCGGTACAAACGGTTGTGTAGTCGGTACAAACGGTTGTGTAGTCGGTACAAACGGTTGTGTAGTCGGTACAAATGGTTGTGTAGTCGATACAAACGGTTGTGTAGTCGGTACAAACGGTTGTGTAGTCGGTCAACACGATCAACGAGATCAACACGATCAACAAGATCAACGCGATCAACGAGATCAACACGATCAACCAGATCAACACGATCAACACGATCAACGCGATCAACGAGATCAACGAGATCAACGCGATCAACACAATCAACGAGATCAACGAGATCAACGAGATCAACGCGATCAACGCGATCAACGAGATCAACGCGATCAACGAGATCAACGCGATCAACGAGATCAACGAGATCAACGCGATCAACGCGATCAACGCGATCAACGAGATCAACGCGATCAACGCGATCAACGCGATCAACACGATCAACACGATCAACACGATCAACACGATCAACACGATCAACACGATCAACACGATCACTTTACATTCAAAGTAAAAAAAAACATGTTTTTTTTTCCACCATCGACTAATTTTCAAACGCTTAACAAAATTTGACGTGAATGATGAACAAAGTATTGTGAACGAAGTGTTTGATTGACACTCTCGATTGTGTCCACAGCTCAGTGACCTCAGCACTCGACCTCTTCCACCGCTCAAGTTCCTGGAGGGAGAAATCATTTGGGCCAAGTTCGGGCGAAGGCCGTGGTGGCCGAGTGAGGTGGTGTCGGACCCGGAGCAGGGACTGTACCATCGCGTGAAGGGTGAGTCCAGACCTGTCACTGACTGTACCATCGCGTGAAGGGTGAGTCCAGACGTGTCACTGACTGTACCATCGCGTGAAGGGTGAGTCCAGACGTGTCACTGACTGTACCATCGCGTGAAGGGTGAGTCCAGACCTGTCACTGACTGTACCATCGCGTGAAGGGTGAGTCCAGACGTGTCACTGACTGTACCATCGCGTGAAGGGTGAGTCCAGACGTGTCACTGACTGTACCATCGCGTGAAGGTGAGTCCAGACGTGTCACTGACTGTACCATCGCGTGAAGGGTGAGTCCAGACGTGTCACTGACTGTACCATCGCGTGAAGGGTGAGTCCAGACGTGTCACTGACTGTACCATCGCGTGAAGGGTGAGTCCAGACGTGTCACTGACTGTACCATCGCGTGAAGGGTGAGTCCAGACGTGTCACTGACTGTACCATCGCGTGAAGGGTGAGTCCAGACGTGTCACTGACTGTACCATCGGTGAGTCCAGACGTGTCACTGACTGTACCATCGCGTGAAGGGTGAGTCCAGACCTGTCACTGACTGTACCATCGCGTGAAGGGTGAGTCCAGACGTGTCACTGACTGTACCATCGCGTGAAGGGTGAGTCCAGACGTGTCACTGACTGTACCATCGCGTGAAGGGTGAGTCCAGACGTGTCACTGACTGTACCATCGGTGTCAGAGTTCAAAGTGTCAAAGACGGGAACTCCCATGATGCCGTTCTGCGAGGGATGCGTAGGTTCATCGATACAAATGCATGAGATGAAGCTCTCGCGACGTTAACGTGGATTTTTCCAAGGCTCCCTGAACGCACCGTCCTCGGGCGCCGACGCAGAAGTTACGAGACGACGAACTTGAACAACGTGACTTGTTTTTCGACTTCATGAACACGTTGGCGCTGCGAGGAACCTGGAGACGCTCGTGGTGTGGACACGTCTGACCCCCCCCCCCCCCGGTGTTAAACTAGTCATAATAAAGTCACAGTAACTAGTTGTGAAGTCAGAGTTGAGGGAAGTTAGTATTTTTTAATTGACAGCATTTCTAAGTTATTTAGTTAATTTTGTCTGCATTTGTTTTTTAAAGTTACCTAAATGTCCAGTTGTTAGTGGCGAAGATTTACGTCTGACGTCTGATTGGTCAAAAGTCATCGGCAGCTGTGATTGGCTGGCTGGGCGGCAAAGCACGATGGGAGCTATTCAGGTCAACGTTGACGATACAGTTGTCGAGAGCGACGACGCCTCGTAACGTAACGTCGAGTTCGAAGGTTATAATAAATGTAAAGTAAATAAATGCTGTCGATACAAACCTTGTGCATCTACTGGTTATAAATAATGTTGATAACGTGATGTTTAAAGTGTGTTTAAGAGAGTTTGTGTTTGTGACGAGTGTGAGGAGAGAATATGAGCCTCAACGTCATGTTAGTGGAAAATTAAACATTCACCGGTTTGTCGTTTTTGTCGTAGTTTAGAGAGAAATCAACGAAACTGAGCCTTGAACTCACTTCAGTCACAGTGAGACACTATTGTCTCAATGATGGATGGAAACACAAACACGGTTCGTTGTGTGTCATGAAGCGTCTCTGGTTGTGAACACGTGAGCAGCAGCAGCAGTGCGAGACCATACGAGTGCAGGAGCTTTGAAAAACGGTTGTAACGACGAGATGGTACTGGTGTCCGCCGATGTTGGTCCTCAAGACTGACCCGAGGTTCCCCTTCCAGAGTCCAGCGAGCGGCCGAGCCGACTGTACCACGTGCAGACGTACGGCGAGCCTCCGGAGCGAGCCTGGGTCGACGACAAGTCCACGCACACCTTCCACGGCGGCTTCGAGTTCCAACAGTTCCTGCAGCGACGCCGTCGAGGGAAGTCGAAGGAACAGAGTCACAAATACACGGTCAGTTGAGATGGAAGTTTATCGGAGTCAAAAGAATGTATTTATGGGTTTTTTTTTACTTTAGTTTTATGTCTTTTTAAAGCTTGATTCGTTTTGAAATTCAATTAAAATACTTTTAAAATCAATGTTTTACACATACAATTTGATGTTTTAATTCAAATATAGATTTTCCTAAATTAATTTTTTAATACTTGATCTTTTAAATGTATATAAATGTTAGTATAATGGAGTCACCAGACCAAAGCAACAGAGCACAGAGATACTGATCATGTGCTTCTACATTTTCACATGATTGGCTGAGAGTTTGATCAGTAGCTCTGTTGGTTTGGTCTGGAGACTCTTTTATACCAACATATATTTAGAATTAAAAAATAAATACATTTGAAATTAGAATATTAAACTATGTGTAAAGAAAATACATTCATTTAAAAAAAATATTCCATTATTGTAATTCACTAAAACAAAACCCAATTCAATCTTTAAATATATAAATGATTCATTCAATTACTCCAGATATTCAAATTCTTGAAAAACTGTCCATCTATACTATCTATACTATACTATCCATCTATACTATCTATACTATCCTATCTATACTATACTATACTATCCATCTATACTATCTATACTATCCTATCTATACTATACTATACTATACTATCCATCTATACTATCTATACTATCTATACTATCCTATCTATACTATCTATACTATACTATCCATCTATACTATCTATACTATCCTATCTATACTATACTATACTATCCATCTATACTATCCTATCTATACTATACTATACTATCCATCTATACTATCTATACTATACTATACTATCTACCTATACTTTCAATATATCCATACCATCTATCTATCTATACTATTTTTATTATCTATCTTTACTATCTATACTATATATACTATCTCTTTCTACTATAATATCTATCTAAACTATCTATACTATACTATCTGTACTAGTTATCTACTACTAACTATACTATCTATACTATACTAAACTATCTATCTATCTCTACTAACTATATTATCTGTACTATCTATGCTAACTACTATCTATACTATACTATCTATCTATACTATACTATACTATTTTATCTATCTATACAATCTATCTATCTCTACTAACTATACTATCTGTACTATACATTCTGACTACTATCTATACTATACTATCTATCTATACTATAATATTTTATCTATCTATACAATCTATCTATCTCTACTAACTATATTATCTGTACTATCTATGCTAACTACTATCTATACTATACTATCTATCTATACTATACTATTTTATCTATCTATACAATCTATCTATCTCTACTAACTATACTATCTGTACTATACATTCTAACTACTATCTATACTATACTATCTCTACTAACTATACTATCTGTACTATACATTCTAACTACTATCTATACTATACTATCTCTACTAACTATACTATCCATCTATCTCTACTATACTATCTGTACTATCTATACAAACGACTATCTATACTATACTATCTATCTATACCATGTTCCGTCTCTGGACAGATCCCGAAGCGCTTCGAGGACTCCTGGAACACGAGCGTGGCTGAAGCCGAGTCCATCCTCCTGCAGAGATCCAAGCTCATGTCGTCGCTCACGTCGTCTCTGGACTTCTTCACCGGCTCACCCAAGGAAAACCTGGAGCTCCGTCCCTCGCCCCCCAGGCTGGTCCCCCAGCCTCCTGAGAACTCCTTGACCAACGGGTCCGTGTGCTCGCCTGCACAACACACGGCCAAACCAGGCACTTTAGGGAAAGCGGCGAAGAGCAAGTCGTGCAAGAAGAACGTGGAGAGGAGAAGCTCCAAGAACCCAGACGACCTTCACCCGTCGGATAAAGACGACCTTGAATGTCCGTATTCAGACATCGACTCTGTTCCCAAGATCCTCTGTCCTAAAGCACTTGAACGTCAGTCCAAACTCACTCCATCCCAACAGTCGTCCGTCAAGGAGGCCAAGAAGCAGCCGGAGATTCAGAGCGGTCTGTGGTTCAGCAAGGCCGGTAAGGACCGGCGCCCGAAGACCACCAGTCCTCTTCCAGACCGGACCCTCTTCACCAAGACCAGCAGCAGGAGGAAGAGCCCGGCGGTCGGCAAGAAGACGCCCGGCGTGCTCGGCCCCTGCGACCCGTCGTCGGAGCGAGGGAAGACCGCGGTACCTGCCGACCCAGAACCCAGAGAAGACTTGAACTGCAACGACATCGTCGTCGCCGTCAAACTTCTGGACGCTGCTGTCGGATCTTCAGATCCGCCCGGAGTCCCGGACCCGCCGGAGCGACCCCCTGAAGACGACGGATCTTCCACATGTCGACGAGAAGAAACTCTTCTAGAAAACACTGAGGGTGAAGAAGTGAGCGCAGAAGAACACAAGGACCAGATCAGATCAAACGATGCAGGAAGTTCTTCAGAACGAGAAAAGCCTGTGAGTCCAGGTCCAAGTTCTCCTGAGAGCCGAAGAGAAACCGACTCGACTGGAAACGTTTCCTTGTCGGACCTGAAGATCAACACGAGCGACCCTCTCGTCAAGCTGCGGCAGAAGATCCCTCTGGTCTACAACTGCAAGCTACCCTTCGTCAAACTGAGACGCGAAGACATCCGGGATCTGGCCTCCAGCAGCAGGAGTGACATCGAGACCAGGTCGTTCTCAAGGTCGTCTGAAGGTCAAACCAAGACTGAAAAAGTCTCTAAAGCGGTAGCGAAGCAAAACCCTCCGTCAGAACTGTCTCAAGCCTCCATCAACGAGTTCAAACGATGTATTCTGGACAGCAGGACGCCGGTTCTGAAGGTGTCCCTCAACAAACTCACCATCTCCTCGCTACACCAGCTGCAAAGGCTTGTGGGTAATCACAGTCCAGAAAAGTCGGAACGCTCCAAGGAGAACACGCCTCGACCATATTCCTTAGAAGAGCTTTGTGGCGGTCCGGAGAAAACTGTGGACCCGGTCCAGGAGGTTCCGGCTGCAGCTGAGGTCCAGGTCCAGGAAAAGACGCGTCCATGTCTGGAGAAGATCCAACAACCTCGTCCGAAGGGACGACCCAGGAAGATGAGAAAACACAAAGTAATTCTTTAAAGTTGATGTTTGTCTTTCAGAACAAAACCAGCTCGTGTTTGTCTTCAGGTTCCTCGACGTGTGAAGGTTCCTGTGACCTCAGAAGACGACGTCCTCCTGAGATCCTCCATCGTCTCCGTGGACGAGTCCGTCGTCTCCTCGTCCGAGCTCGACGTCTGCTCCCAGCAGAGCCAAAGATCACTGAAGAAGGATCCTCCTGAGCCGAGGAGCTCGGAGAAGAGCTGTGAGGAGAACCTTCTGTTGCCCACAGAGTCAAGAGGAACCTCGTCTGCAGGAGACCCCAGGAGTCCAGAGCAGGCTTCAGATCGTCTTCTGGCTTCATGTCAGAAGACCAAGCAGAAGAAATGCAGAGTAAATATTTAGAATCGAACACAAGTTAACGACGACTAATCTCTGTTCTTTGTTCAGATGTTTCCAGAAGATGCTTCAGAGAGTGAACATGTTGTTCAAGATCAACTCAAGGTCGTCTCTTCTGGGTCAACGGAGGACGTCCCTGGATCTGAACCCAAACCCTCCTCCAGTCCAGTCCAGGACGGACCGACCACACCTGTGGAACGTGAGCCTGGAACCTCAGGTGTCTCCGTCTCAGGTGACCACGTGTCTCCGACTCTGAGCGTCAACGGTCACTCTGGGCGCACGGATGAGGTCAAAGGTCACGAGAAAAAGCAGACGTCCAAGCAAGAATCTGAGCAGAAGGAGTCGAACCCAGAACTCGTCATCCAATGGTGTCGCAAGCCCAAGAAATGCAGAGTAATTGTCTTCGTCTTTTCTTCACTGTCTTTTATTGTCTTTTCTTCTACTGTCTTTTATTGTCTTTTCTTCACTGTCTTTTATTGTCTTTTCTTCACTGTCTTTTATTGTCTTTTCTTCACTGTCTTTTATTGTCTTTTCTTCACTCTCTTTTATTGTCTTTTCTTCACTCTCTTTTATTGTCTTTTCTTCACTGTCTTTTATTGTCTTTTCTTCTACTGTCTTTTATTGTCTTTTCTTCACTGTCTTTTATTGTCTTTTCTTCACTCTCTTTTATTGTCTTTTCTTCACTGTCTTTTATTGTCTTTTCTTCACTCTCTTTTATTGTCTTTTCTTCACTGTCTTTCATTGTCTTCACTGTCTTTGATGGTCTTTTCTTCACTCTCTTTTATTGTCTTTTACTGTCTTTCCTTCACTGTCTTTTATTGTCTTTTCTTCACTGTCTTTCATTGTGTTCACTGTCTTTCATTGTCTTTTCTTGTCTTTTCTTCTACTGTCTATTATTGTCTTCTACTGTCTTTCCTCCACTGAAGAAAAGACAATCAAAGACAGTAGAAGACACTGTCTTTGATTGTCTTTTCTCCGCTGTCTTTCATTGTCTTCCACTGTCTTTTCTTCACTGTCTTCACAAGAGAAACGAGTAAAAAGAAGGAAACGTAGAAAATCAATGATTTCTAGAGTTGAACTAGTTATTAACGATCAACCTTAAATAAGAATAGTTGGACTGAAATACAACTTTGTCTCCACAGATTCCCAAACTTCTCAACAAGTCTTGGGATCCTGGTGCTGCAGAAGATCTTCTTCCAGCAGGACCCGAGTCCTTCTGTTCCTCCAGAGACTCGTCCCTGAACAGTCACGGGTCGTCGAGCGAACTCGTCGTCTGCGCTGCGTCCAACGTGACCAACGGGTCCATCGAGACGCGCTCGCCTCCTCGCCTGGACGGGCGTCTGCTCCCCGCGGATGTGCCCGAAGCTCCGGCCGAGCTCGCGGTCCAGGAGCAGCCGGTCCTCCTTCAGGACCAGTTCCAGTGGCACCGCAGGTCCAAACAGAAGAGACGGAACAACAGATGCACGGTAAACGTTCTTGTGAAGTCCATGAAACAAACGGTAGCTGACGACTAACGGTCGTGTGTCAACAGATTCCCAAACACTTCAAGGACTCGTGGAAAGCAACTCTGTCCAACACGGAGTCGATTCTTCTGCAACGATCCACCTTCGTCTCGTCCTCGTCCTCCGCCGACCCCGGTGGCCCTCTAGTGGTCAGCCAGCCAACTGCACCGACTCTACTCCTCTCCAAGACCCCGGAGAAGTTCTCGAGCCAGTCGGCCGGTCTATCTTCTGGTGCTGCGCTCCACGTCCCAGCAGCTCCGGCTCCACTCCAGCGTGGACCTTCTCCGTCCACAGACACAGCTGCGAGTCCTGGTCCTGAACCGAGGACGGGTTTCAACCGAGCGACTCAAGAAAGATCCGATGAAGTCCCGGAGCATCTGGAACACCTTCCTGCCAGCAACACCCTGATGACCAGAGCCCTGGAGGCTCAGCTGGAGGTGAAGCAGAAGAAGCGTAAGCAGAGCAGGAAGAAGAAGTGGAACAAGCAAGTGATGGACAACAGTTCAGATCTGATCATCTGCTCTCAAACTGAGGCTCAGCTGAAGAAGGTCCAGGATTCCTCTCGCAGCTCCTCCGACCTGGAGGTGGAATCCAAGAGCGAAGATGAAGATCTGTCCGTGTCTTCCACGCCCCCCATGGACTTCATCCCTCTCACCTCCAAGGTCAAACGGCCGGACGCCGGCGCGTCGCCGCCCTCGCCCTTCTCCTTCATGAAGGCCTTCAGAAGCGTGGACCAGGTGTCCTTCCAGTCCTTGACGGACGGCGAGAAAAACCGAGCCGTGTCCTTCCAGGCGGACAAGAAGTTCACGTTCAGCACGTTCCTCATGATGTTGAAGGACCTGCACGACACCAGGGAGCGAGAGGGGGCGCCGCTGGAGCTGGAGATCGGGCCCCCCGGCGCCCACGTGAAGGAGGAGCCGTCGGTCATGCCCGGACCCTCGGCCTCTGCCGGACCGGACCGCGACACCGTGACCGGCCCGGACGTGGTCGGTGAAGTGGAGCTGCTCTCCAAGAGGCCGTTCGGCAGGAGGAGCCCGGCGGCGAGGAAGAAGATCTGCCGCAAAGTCCCGAGTCGTCCCTCCAGGTACGGTCCCGGCTACCCGGGGGTGGAGGCGGCGGCGGAGGAGGTCTTCTCGGTGGAGGACTGCTCCACCCGAGTGCAGCTGCTGCAGCTGAACGACGGCTGCGAGGACGAGAGCTGGACCAGAGCGTCCGACTCTTCGTTCTGCCTGCAGCAGCTCAACCAGCTGGTGAACAACTGCACACAGATGAGCCTGAAGCTGCGCCAGGACGACGCCTCGGGTGAGACCAGATGATCTGTGACCATATGATGAGTAAATAACTGTATCTAGAGTCAACCTGCTGGAAACATGTCCCTGAAGTGTGTCCCAATAATCGACTCTTTTCATGAAAATCATTCATTAATCAAGTTTGTTTCTCTGACCTTCAGCTCACAAGAGGATACGGAAGCCGAGCAAGAGGCTCCTGGAATGTTCCGGAGACTACGAGCACATCTTGACGTCCAAGAAGAAGAGCAAGAAGCCTCTGGAGCTGGAGAAGGTGAAACTAAACCTTCCACTCATGTCGTCGTCAAACTAACTCAGGTTTCCTCCCTTCCTCAGAGCTCTCCTCCTCCTCCTCCTCCTCCTCCTCCTCCTCCCATCACGGCTGGACCGGACGACAAGAACGTGGACCAGGCTCTGAGTTTACTTCCTGAAGTGCAGACTCCGCCCCCTGAAGAAACCTCGGCGTCGTCGTCCTCGGCGGCGGCTGCGAGACTTGAGGTCCCGCTGACGCACCAGAGTCCAGCTCTGTCCATCGACACTCTGACGCCGCCGCCCGAGGCCGAGCTGCCGCCGCCGCAGGGTCCCGTCAAAGACGCCCGTGAGTGAACGACAGAGTCTACGGTCATCACAGATTCACTGTTTGAACGCAGTTAGCTCGTGTAGCATTTGAACCCAGTTAGCACATGTAGCATTTGAACCCAGTTAGCACATGTAGCATTTGAACCCAGTTAGCTCGTGTAGCATTTGAACCCAGTTAGCACATGTAGCATTTGAACCCAGTTAGCACGTGTAGCATTTGAACCCAGTTAGCACGTGTAGCATTTGAACTTAGTTAGCTCGTGTAGCATTTGAACCCAGTTAGTTCACCTGTCGTGAACGTTCCCAGGAAGTGTTCACCTGTCGTGAACGTTCACAGGAAGTGTTCACCTGTCGTGAACGTTCCCAGGAAGTGTTCACCTGTCGTGAACGTTCCCAGGAAGTGTTCACCTGTCGTGAACGTTCACAGGAAGTGTTCACCTGTCGTGAACGTTCACAGGAAGTGTTCACCTGTCGTGAACGTTCACAGGAAGTGTTCACCTGTCGTGAACGTTCACAGGAAGTGTTCACCTGTCGTGAACGTTCACAGGAAGTGTTCACCTGTCGTGAACGTTCACAGGAAGTGTTCACCTGTCGTGAACGTTCACAGGAAGTGTTCACCTGACGTGAACGTTCACAGGAAGTGTTCACCTGACGTGAACGTTCACAGGAAGTGTTCACCTGTCGTGAACGTTCCCAGGAAGTGTTCACCTGACGTGAACGTTCACAGGAAGTGTTCACCTGACGTGAACGTTCCCAGGAAGTGTTCACCTGTCGTGAACGTTCACAGGAAGTGTTCACCTGTCGTGAACGTTCACAGGAAGTGTTCACCTGTCGTGAACGTTCACAGGAAGTGTTCACCTGTCGTGAACGTTCACAGGAAGTGTTCACCTGTCGTGAACGTTCACAGGAAGTGTTCACCTGTCGTGAACGTTCACAGGAAGTGTTCACCTGTCGTGAACGTTCCCAGGAAGTGTTCACCTGTCGTGAACGTTCACAGGAAGTGTTCACCTGTCGTGAACGTTCACAGGAAGTGTTCACCTGTCGTGAACGTTCACAGGAAGTGTTCACCTGTCGTGAACGTTCACAGGAAGTGTTCACCTGTCGTGAACGTTCACAGGAAGTGTTCACCTGTCGTGAACGTTCACAGGAAGTGTTCACCTGTCGTGAACGTTCACAGGAAGTGTTCACCTGTCGTGAACGTTCACAGGAAGTGTTCACCTGACGTGAACGTTCACAGGAAGTGTTCACCTGACGTGAACGTTCACAGGAAGTGTTCACCTGTCGTGAACGTTCACAGGAAGTGTTCACCTGTCGTGAACGTTCTGTCGTGAACGTTCACAGGAAGTGTTCACCTGACGTGAACGTTCACAGGAAGTGTTCACCTGTCGTGAACGTTCACAGGAAGTGTTCACCTGTCGTGAACGTTCACAGGAAGTGTTCACCTGACGTGAACGTTCACAGGAAGTGTTCACCTGTCGTGAACGTTCACAGGAAGTGTTCACCTGTTGTGAACGTTCACAGGAAGTGTTCACTTGTCGGGAACGTTCACAGGAAGTGTTCACCTGTCGTGAACGTTCACAGGAAGTGTTCACCTGTCATGAATGTTCACAGGAAGTGTTCCTCAGCTGGAGAAGAAGCGCAAGAGGAAGCCGACGCAGAAGATTTTGGAGTATTGTCTTGAAGCCGAAGCTCCTCCCACCACAAAGAAGAAGGTACGACATGACGAGTCCGTGTCATGTATGAAGCTGTAATACACATCCCTGATGTTAATATCATGCTAATGTCACGTTAATATAATATTATTGTATGTTATTTGTTATCATGTTATCATATGTTGTAAGTAAGTAAGTAATTTATGTTAGTAGAGTCTTTTCCAGACCAGGATCACAAAGCACTTATACAATCAAAGCAATACTAAATAAAATATATGTTTTCATGTTAATATCATATGTTGTCATATGTTATCATGTTAATATCATGTTATCATATGTTATATGTTAACATGTTAATATCAAGTTAACATGATTCACATGATTGACACGATTAATTCTCTCGTGTCTCCTGCTTTGTGTGGAACCCCTCCTCTCTCTGAGCCCCTCTCCTCCTCTTGGTCTTCCTTCACTGCTATATCTTGGGTGATATTTCAGCACTAGTGAACAAGATGAAACCCTCCTCTTGCTCAGATGACGTCCTTTCTTGTAGGCTTTTTATCAAAGTATTTGATGTAATTGGCCCCTGGGTTACCAATATGGTGAACCTCTCCCTTTCCACAGGGGTTTTTCCCAATGCATTTAAACATGTCATTGTGGAGCCTCTGCTCAGAAAACCAGGCTTAGACCCAACTGACCTCAGTAATTTCAGGCCTATTTCTAAGCTCCCTTTCTTGTCCAAGATCTTGGAGAAGGTGGTGTCTGAGCAGCTGTCTTTGTTCCTGAATCAGAGCGACATCCATGAGAAGTTTCAGTCTGGCTTCCTTAAACATCACTCTACGGAGACAGCTTTATTGAAAGTGTCCAGTGACATCATGATGTCGGCTGACTCTGTTAAATTCACTGTTCTGGTTCTCTTGGATCTGTCCTTAGCCTTTGACACAGTTGATCACCAGATCCTGCTGAGAAGACTGAGGGATGAAGATTGTCTGGGTCTGTGTTAGAATGGTTCCCATCTTACCTTTCTGGGCGCAGTTTTAGTGTATCTGCCAATCAAATGAGGTCTGAATCGGCAGATCTGTTGTGTGGAGTCCCTCAAGGTTCTGTTCTGGGTCCTTTATTGTTTTTGCTGTACTTGATTCCCCTCGGTAAAATCATTCAGAGATTTCCTGATGTTTCTTATCACATTTTTGCTGATGACATCCAGCTCTACTGCTCTGTTGATCCAACTGAGCCCCAGAGGCTGAACTTAGTCAATTGTTTGCTAGAAATCAAACAATGAGTGAAAACCCTTTGCAGCTAAATGTGGACACAACTGAAACACTGGTGATTGCTCCTGATGATAAGATTCCAGGGTTGAGTCAGTACTTGAGTGACTTAGGTCAGTCTGTCAAACTGAGCCTGAGAAACCTGGGTGTTGTATTTGATAAAGACATGTCTCTTGTTCAACACTGAAGAAAACTGACCAGAAATTGTTTCCTTCAACTGAGAAAAATCTCTAAACTTAGGAAAATGTTGTCACAACATGATCTGGATCTTATAATCCATGCGTTTGTTTCTTCTCGTCTGGACTATTGTAACAGTTTGATTTCATGTCTAAACAAGAAGGATGTGTCTCGCCTGCAGTTCATACAAAACTCTGCAGCCAGAATTCTGAGCCGCTCTAGTAGAAGAACTCACATTTCTCCTTCAAACTCTTCACTGGCTGCTCTAGTAGAAGAACTCACATTTCTCCTTCAAACTCTTCACTGGCTTCCAGTTTCTTTCAGGATCATTTTAAAATTCTGCTTCTTACTTTCAGATCTATTTATGGTCAGACCTTCCATCAGTGATCTGATCCAGACTTACACCCCAGCTCGGGCTCTGAGGTCTGTGGATCAGAATCTACTGATGGTTCCTCGCACACGGTTCAGGACCAGAGGAGAGAAATCCTTCCAGACTGTTGCTCCTAAGCTTTGGAACGATCTTCTCTCTCTTTGTGTTTGATGATCTACTGACTCCTTCAAGAAACATCAACATTTTCCTTGATTTTCTGGAACTCCTGTTGTGTTATCAGTTTTATCTTGACCTTTAAAGTATATACTTTATTGAATATTGTTTTGATTGTTTAAGCGCTTTGTGACCCTGGTCTGGAAAAGCGCTATATAAATAAATATTACTTACTTACATATGTTAATATCATGTTGTCATATGGACTTGACTGATGTTTGTTTTACAGGTCAAGCCTCTGAGGATCAGTTCTCATCTCATCACAGACTCAGGTTCAGATTTGTGTGTGTGTGTGTGTGTGTGTGTGTGTGTGTGTGTGTGTGTGTGTGTGTGTGTGTGTGTGTGTGTGTGTGTGTGTGTGTGTGTGTGTGTGTGTGTGTGTGTGTGTGTGTGTGTGTGTGTGTGTGTGTGTGTGTGTGTGTGTGTGTGTGTGTGGTTCTGGTTTCATTCAAGACTCTTTCTTCCTTCAGATCCATCCTTCCCTTCCAAACAAAAGACTAAAGTGACAGTAGTTTCTTCACAACCTGCCACACTTGAACCAGCCGGCGTTGAACCAGCAACCTCCGCGACACCAGAGCCTGCGAGCTCCCCTGTTGCTGAAGCCGAGTTCAGACCAGAGGAGAACACGTCAGACATGGAGGGTCCTCCCAACGAGCTGGACGATCCAGAGATGAAGAGAGACTTCGTGGAGTCTGAGGTTTGTTTTCCTAAACTCTTCTAGAACATGTTCCATTGTTATTACTGTATTACTGTTGTTATTACTGTATTACTGTTGTTATTACTGTATTACTGTTGTTATTACTGTTGTTATTACTGTATTACTGTTGTTATTACTGTGTTACTGTATTACTGTTGTTATTACTGTTGTTATTACTGTATTACTGTTGTTATTACTGTATTACTGTTGTTATTACTGTTGTTATTACTGTATTACTGTTGTTATTACTGTATTGCTGTTGTTATTACTGTATTACTGCTGTTATTACTGTATTACTGTTGTTATTACTGTATTACTGTTGTGTCGTCACAGAGCGAAACAACGACCTTGGATCAGAGTTTCTCCTTCATCAAGGACGAGATGTTCATGTGCGATGATGCACTTTTGTCGTCCAGGAGGATCATCGGGGACCGAGGTGGACCAGCGTCCATGAAGGAGAACATCTGCCAGGTTTAGTCTCATCTTCACCTTCACGATACAAGTATATGATGTATAATGATAGTGTAGTAACTTATGTGGAGTATTGTGGAGTACTTGACTCTGTTGTTGTTATGTGTAGTAACAAGTATATATGTGGAGTATTGTGGAGTACTTGACTCTGGTGTTGTGATAGTGTAGTAACAAGTATATATGTGTAGTATTGTCCAGTACTTGACTCTGGTGTTGTGATAGTGTAGTAACAAGTATATATGTGTAGTATTGTCCAGTACTTGACTCTGGTGTTGTGATAGTGTAGTAACAAGTATATATGTGTAGTATTGTCCAGTACTTGACTCTGGTGTTGTGATAGTGTAGTAACAAGGATATATGTGTAGTATTGTCCAGTACTTGACTCTGGTGTGGTGATAGTGTAGTAACAAGTATATATGTGGAGTATTGTGGAGTACTTGACTCTGGTGTTGTGATAGTGTAGTAACAAGTATATATGTGTAGTATTGTCCAGTACTTGACTCTGGTGTTGTGATAGTGTAGTAACAAGGATATATGTGTAGTATTGTGGAGTACTTGACTCTGGTGTTGTTATAGTGTAGTAACAAGTATATATGTGTAGTATTGTCCAGTACTTGACTCTGATGTTGTGATAGTGTAGTAAAAAGGATATATGTGTAGTATTGTCCAGTACTTGACTCTGGTGTTGTGATAGTGTAGTAACAAGGATATATGTGTAGTATTGTCCAGTACTTGACTCTGGTGTTGTGATAGTGTAGTAACAAGGATATATGTGTAGTATTGTCCAGTACTTGACTCTGGTGTTGTGATAGTATAGTAACAAGGATATATGTGTAGTATTGTCCAGTACTTGACTCTGGTGTTGTGATAGTGTAGTAACAAGTATATATGTTTAGTATTGTCCAGTACTTGACTCTGGTGTTGTGATAGTGTAGTAACAAGTATATATGTGTAGTATTGTCCAGTAATTGACTCTGGTGTTGTGATAGTGTAGTAACAAGTATATATGTGTAGTATTGTCCAGTACTTGACTCTGGTGTTGTTATAGGTGTAGTAACAAGTATATATGTGTAGTATTGTCCAGTACTTGACTCTGGTGTTGTTATAGGTGTAGTAACAAGTATATATGTGTAGTATTGTCCAGTACTTGACTCTGGTGTTGTGATAGTGTAGTAACAAGTATATATGTGTAGTATTGTCCAGTACTTGACTCTGGTGTTGTGATAGTGTAGTAACAAGTATATATGTGTAGTATTGTCCAGTACTTGACTCTGGTGTTGTGATAGTGTAGTAACAAGTATATATGTGTAGTATTGTCCAGTACTTGACTCTGGTGTTGTTATAGGTGTAGTAACAAGTATATATGTGTAGTATTGTCCAGTACTTGACTCTGGTGTTGTGATAGTGTAGTAACAAGGATATATGTGTAGTATTGTGGAGTACTTGACTCTGGTGTTGTTATAGTGTAGTAACAAGTATATATGTGTAGTATTGTCCAGTACTTGACTCTGATGTTGTGATAGTGTAGTAAAAAGGATATATGTGTAGTATTGTCCAGTACTTGACTCTGGTGTTGTGATAGTGTAGTAACAAGGATATATGTGTAGTATTGTCCAGTACTTGACTCTGGTGTTGTGATAGTGTAGTAACAAGGATATATGTGTAGTATTGTCCAGTACTTGACTCTGGTGTTGTGATAGTATAGTAACAAGGATATATGTGTAGTATTGTCCAGTACTTGACTCTGGTGTTGTGATAGTGTAGTAACAAGTATATATGTTTAGTATTGTCCAGTACTTGACTCTGGTGTTGTGATAGTGTAGTAACAAGTATATATGTGTAGTATTGTCCAGTACTTGACTCTGGTGTTGTGATAGTGTAGTAACAAGTATATATGTGTAGTATTGTCCAGTACTTGACTCTGGTGTTGTTATAGGTGTAGTAACAAGTATATATGTGTAGTATTGTCCAGTACTTGACTCTGGTGTTGTTATAGGTGTAGTAACAAGTATATATGTGTAGTATTGTCCAGTACTTGACTCTGGTGTTGTGATAGTGTAGTAACAAGTATATATGTGTAGTATTGTCCAGTACTTGACTCTGGTGTTGTGATAGTGTAGTAACAAGTATATATGTGTAGTATTGTCCAGTACTTGACTCTGGTGTTGTGATAGTGTAGTAACAAGTATATATGTGTAGTATTGTCCAGTACTTGACTCTGGTGTTGTTATAGGTGTAGTAACAAGTATATATGCGTAACGCAACAGTCGCTTTAGCGTCTGCTGAAGAAATACTGGAACAACAACGTAGACTCTTGTCACGATACGAGGGACAGGAAGTGAACGTGTCTCACCTGCCGCAGGTGTGCGAGAAGAGCGGCGAGCTGCTGCTGTGCGAGGGTCAGTGTTGCGGCGCCTTCCACCTGGCGTGCATCTCTCTGGCCGAGGCGCCGCGAGGGAAGTTCGTGTGTCCGGAGTGTAAATCAGGCAAGTTGACCCCGAGCCGCCGCCGTGACCCTGACCGTGACCCTGGTCACTGATCCAGCTTCACCTGCAGGGATCCACACCTGCTTCGTGTGCAAGAAGCGCGGCGAGGACGTGCGGCGCTGCATGATCCCGGTGTGCGGCAAGTTCTACCACGGCGAGTGCGTCGCCGCCTTCGCCCCCACGGCGCCGGTCGCCCGAGGCTTCCGATGCTCCATCCACGTGTGTCTGACCTGCTTCATCGCCAACCCCAACAGCGCCTCCATGACCAGAGGTGACCTCTGACCCCGCCACGGTTCCCCCCCCCCGGTCCTCAACTGGCGTTCTTGTTCCCCCGCAGGTCGACTGGTGCGCTGCGTGCGCTGCCCGGTGGCGTACCACGCCTCGGACCTGTGCATGGCGTCCGGCTGCCTGGTTCTGTCCAACAACAGCATGATCTGTCCGAACCACTTCAGCGCTCGCCGCGGCGTCAAGAACCACGAGCACGTCAACGTCAGCTGGTGCTTCGTCTGCACCGAAGGTACGAGTCCACGAGCAAGACGCTCCGTCCCGGGACTCGAACCCGTGACCGGAACCAAGATTGTTAGCATCGTAATCTGTTATCCATTATTAGTTATTATCAGTCTGTGACTCGTCTGTGACTCGTCTGTGACTCGTCTGACTCGTCTGTGACTCGTCTGTGACTCGTCTGTGACTCGCCTGTGACTCGTCTGACTCGTCTGTGACTCGTCTGTGACTCGTCTGTGACTCGTCTGTGACTCGTCTGTGACTCGCCTGTGACTCGTCTGTGACTCGTCTGTGACTCGTCTGTGACTCGTCTGTGACTCGTCTGTGACTCGTCTGTGACTCGTCTGTGACTCGTCTGTGACTCGTCTGTGACTCGTCCGCGACTCGTCCGTGACTCGTCCGTGACTCGTCTGTGACTCGTCTGTGACTCGTCTGTGACTCGTCCGACTCGTCTGTGACTCGTCTGTGACTCGTCTGTGACTCGTCTGTGACTCGTCTGTGACTCGCCTGTGACTCGTCTGTGACTCGTCTGTGACTCGTCTGTGACTCGTCTGTGACTCGCCTGTGACTCGCCTGTGACTCGTCTGTGACTCGTCTGTGACTCGTCTGTGACTTGTCCGACTCGTCTGTGACTCGTCTGTGACTCGTCTGTGACTCGTCTGTGACTCGTCTGTGACTCGTCTGTGACTCGTCCGACTCGTCTGTGACTCGTCTTTGACTCGTCTGTGACTCGTCTGTGACTCGTCTGTGACTCGTCTGTGACTCGTCTGTGACTCGCCTGTGACTCGTCTGTGACTCGTCCGACTCGTCTGTGACTCGTCTGTGACTCGTCTGTGACTCGTCTGTGACTCGTCTGTGACTCGTCTGTGACTCGCCTGTGACTCGCCTGTGACTCGTCTGTGACTCGTCTGTGACTCGTCTGTGACTCGTCTGTGACTCGTCTGTGACTCGTCTGTGACTCGCCTGTGACTCGTCTGTGACTCGTCTGTGACTCGTCCGACTCGTCTGTGACTCGTCTGTGACTCGTCTGTGACTCGTCTGTGACTCGTCTGTGACTCGTCTGTGACTCGTCCGACTCGTCTGTGACTCGTCTGTGACTCGTCTGTGACTCGTCTGTGACTCGTCTGTGACTCGTCTGTGACTCGTCTGTGACTCGCCTGTGACTCGCCTGTGACTCGTCCGACTCGTCTGTGACTCGTCTGTGACTCGTCTGTGACTCGTCTGTGACTCGTCTGTGACTCGTCCGCGACTCGTCCGTGACTCGTCCGTGACTCGTCTGTGACTCGTCTGTGACTCGTCTGTGACTCGTCCGACTCGTCTGTGACTCGTCTGTGACTCGTCTGTGACTCGTCTGTGACTCGTCTGTGACTCGCCTGTGACTCGTCTGTGACTCGTCTGTGACTCGTCTGTGACTCGCCTGTGACTCGCCTGTGACTCGTCTGTGACTCGTCTGTGACTCGTCTGTGACTTGTCCGACTCGTCTGTGACTCGTCTGTGACTCGTCTGTGACTCGTCTGTGACTCGTCTGTGACTCGTCTGTGACTCGTCCGACTCGTCTGTGACTCGTCTTTGACTCGTCTCTGACTCGTCTGTGACTCGTCTGTGACTCGCCTGTGACTCGTCTGTGACTCGTCCGACTCGTCTGTGACTCGTCTGTGACTCGTCTGTGACTCGTCTGTGACTCGTCTGTGACTCGTCTGTGACTCGCCTGTGACTCGCCTGTGACTCGTCTGTGACTCGTCTGTGACTCGTCTGTGACTCGTCTGTGACTCGTCTGTGACTCGCCTGTGACTCGTCTGTGACTCGTCTGTGACTCGTCCGACTCGTCTGTGACTCGTCTGTGACTCGTCTGTGACTCGTCTGTGACTCGTCTGTGACTCGTCTGTGACTCGTCTGTGACTCGTCTCTAAATGTTACTTATAATAAAACACATTTATTTTCATCTGAAGGTCAAAATAACATTAATCTGGTCTGTTGTGAAGAAAAGGTTAAAAAACTAATTTGTTGTCGGAACTAAAGGTCAGTGTTTGACTAGAAGAAGAAAACTTTGAATTCATATTATTTATTTACAAACTCTAAGTTTCTTTTATTGTTTTTTATTTGCTTAATCGAACAAAAACGCACCAAAAAAACGGAAAACACAAATGAAAACTTTAAAGTGTTATTATTTATTTGAACTTCAATTTTCATCGATTACTGAAGTCGTCTCTTCACGCAGAGCATAGTTAGCATGAGTTAGCATGAGCTAGCATGATATAGAAGAGTTAGCATGAGTTATAATAGTTAGCATGAGCAACAGCGTTAGCATGATGTAGCATGATATAGAAGAGTTAGCAAGAGTTAGCATCATTGAGCATAGTTGGCATGAGTTAGAATAGTAAGCATGAGTTAGCATGATGTAGCATGATATAGAAGAGTTAGCATGAGTTAGAAGAGTTAGCATCATTGAGCATAGTTGGCATGAGTTAGAATAGTAAGCATGAGTTAGCATGATGTAGCATGATATAGAAGAGTTAGCATGAGTTAGCAAGAGTTAGCATCATTGAGCATAGTTGGCATGAGTTAGAATAGTTAGCATGAGCTAGCAGAGTTAGCATGAGTTAGAAGAGTTGGCATCATTTAGCATAGTTAGCATTAGTTAGAATGAGCTACAATAGTTGCCATGAGCTAGCATAGTTAACATGAGCTTGCATGTGTTATCATATTTACTATAAGTAAGAATAATTAGCATGAGTTGGAAAAGTTAGCATAACACGAGTTAGCTAACTAGCATTAGCAACAAGACTCAGGGTGAATGTTCAGCTGAACAAAGCCAAGATAATGTTAACATTTAAATAAACACTTTATCAATGATTGTGTGTCAACGACGAACCATTAGTGACGCACCTGCTCCTCCGCTCCTGCAGGGGGCAGCCTGCTGTGCTGCGAGTCGTGTCCCGCCGCCTTCCACCGCGAGTGTCTGAACATGGAGATGCCCAAAGGAAGCTGGTTCTGCAACGACTGCCGGGCCGGGAAGAGGCCGCGGGTCAAGGACATCCTGTGGGTGAAGGTGGGTCGTTACCGCTGGTGGCCAGCAGAGGTCAGTCACCCCAAGGCCATCCCGGAGAACATCCAGAGGATGAGACACGACGTCGGGGAGTTTCCTGTTCACTTCTTCGGCTCCAACGACTACCTGTGGACCTATCAGGCGCGAGTCTTCCCTTATATGGACGTGGACGCCAACAGCCGCGAGAAGATGGGCAAAGGTGTGGACGCCATCTACAGGAGAGGTACGGAAGTGTTATGGATCGCACACGTGTCACTGTTTTATGGATCGCACTCGTGTCATTGTTTTATGGATCGCACACGTGTCACTGTTTTATGGATCGCACACGTGTCACTGTTTTATGGATCGCACACGTGTCACTGTTTTATTGATCGCACATGTGTCACTGTTTTATTGATCGCACTCGTGTCACTGTTTTATGGATCGCACACGTGTCACTGTTTTATTGATAACACAAGTGTCACTGTTTTATTGATCGCACACGTGTCACTGTTTTATGGATCGCACACGTGTCACTGTTTTATTGATCGCACACGTGTCACTGTTTTATTGATCGCACACGTGTCACTGTTTTATGGATCGCACACGTGTCACTGTTTTATTGATCGCACACGTGTCACTGTTTTATGGATCGCACACGTGTCACTGTTTTATTGATCGCACTCGTGTCACTGTTTTATTGATCGCACACGTGTCACTGTTTTATGGATCACACACGTGTCACTGTTTTATGGATCGCACACGTGTCACTGTTTTATTGATCGCACACGTGTCACTGTTTTATGGATCACACACGTGTCACTGTTTTATTGATCGCACACGTGTCACTGTTTTATGGATCGCACACGTGTCACTGTTTTATTGATCGCAAAGGTGTCACTATTTTATTGATCGCACACGTGTCACTGTTTTTATTGATCACACACGTGTCACTGTTTTATTGATCGCAAAGGTGTCACTGTTTTATTGATCGCACACGTGTCACTGTTTTATTGATAAACAAGTGTCACTGTTTTATTGATCGCACTCATGTCACTGTTTTATTGATCGCACACGTGTCACTGTTTTATTGATAACACAAGTGTCACTGTTTTATTGATCGCACACGTGTCACTGTTTTATTGATCGCAAAGGTGTCACTATTTTATTGATCGCACACGTGTCACTGTTTTTATTGATCACACACGTGTCACTGTTTTATTGATCGCAAAGGTGTCACTGTTTTATTGATCGCACACGTGTCACTATTTTATTGATCGCACACGTGTAACTGTTTTATTGATAACACAAGTGTCACTGTTTTATTGATCGCAAAGGTGTCACTATTTTATTGATCGCACACGTGTCACTGTTTGATTGATCGCAAAGGTGTCACTATTTTATTGATCGCACACGTGTCACTGTTTTATTGATCGCACACGTGTCACTGTTTGATCGATCGCAAAGGTGTCACTATTTTATTGATCGCACACGTGTCACTGTTTTATTGATCGCACACGTGTCACTGTTTTATTGATCGCAAAGGTGTCATTATTTTATTGATCGCACACGTGTCACTGTTTTATTGATCGCACTCGTGTCACTGTTTTATTGATCGCACACGTGTCACTGTTTTATTGATAACACAAGTGTCACTGTTTTATGGATCGCACACGTGTCACTGTTTTATTGATCGCAAAGGTGTCACTATTTTATTGATCGCACACGTGTCACTGTTTTTATTGATCGCACACGTGTCACTGTTTTATTGATCGCAAAGGTGTCACTGTTTTATTGATCGCACACGTGTCACTATTTTATTGATCGCACTCGTGTCACTGTTTTATTGATCGCACACGTGTCACTGTTTTATTGATCGCAAAGGTGTCACTGTTTTATTGATCACACACGTGTCACTGTTTTATTGATCGCACACGTGTCACTGTTTTATTGATAACACAAGTGTCACTGTTTTATTGATCGCACACGTGTCACTGTTTTATTGATAACACAAGTGTCACTGTTTTATTGATCGCAAAGGTGTCACTGTTTTATTGATCGCACACGTGTCACTGTTTTATTGATCGCAAAGGTGTCACTGTTTTATTGATCGCACACGTGTCACTGTTTTATTGATCGCACACGTGTCACTGTTTTATTGATCGCAAAGGTGTCATTATTTTATTGATCGCACACGTGTCACTGTTTTATTGATCGCACTCGTGTCACTGTTTTATTGATCGCACACGTGTCACTGTTTTATTGATAACACAAGTGTCACTGTTTTATTGATCGCACACGTGTCACTGTTTTATTGATCGCAAAGGTGTCACTATTTTATTGATCGCACACGTGTCACTGTTTTTATTGATCGCACACGTGTCACTGTTTTATTGATCGCAAAGGTGTCACTGTTTTATTGATCGCACACGTGTCACTATTTTATTGATCGCACTCGTGTCATTGTTTTATGGATCGCACACGTGTCACTGTTTTATTGATCGCAAAGGTGTCACTATTTTATTGATCGCACACATGTCACTGTTTTTATTGATCACACACGTGTCACTGTTTTATTGATCGCAAAGGTGTCACTGTTTTATTGATCGCACACGTGTCACTGTTTTATTGATAACACAAGTGTCACTGTTTTATTGATCGCACTCGTGTCACTGTTTTATTGATCGCACACGTGTCACTGTTTTATTGATAACACAAGTGTCACTGTTTTATTGATCGCACACGTGTCACTGTTTTATTGATCGCAAAGGTGTCACTATTTTATTGATCGCACACGTGTCACTGTTTTTACTGATCACACACGTGTCACTGTTTTATTGATCGCAAAGGTGTCACTGTTTTATTGATCGCACACGTGTCACTATTTTATTGATCGCACACGTGTAACTGTTTTATTGATAACACAAGTGTCACTGTTTTATTGATCGCAAAGGTGTCACTATTTTATTGATCGCACACGTGTCACTGTTTGATTGATCGCAAAGGTGTCACTATTTTATTGATCGCACACGTGTCACTGTTTTATTGATCGCAAAGGTGTCACTATTTTATTGATCGCACACGTGTCACTGTTTTTATTGATCGCACACGTGTCACTGTTTTATTGATCGCAAAGGTGTCACTGTTTTATTGATCGCACACGTGTCACTATTTTATTGATCGCACTCGTGTCACTGTTTTATTGATCGCACACGTGTCACTGTTTTATTGATCGCAAAGGTGTCACTGTTTTATTGATCACACACGTGTCACTGTTTTATTGATCGCACACGTGTCACTGTTTTATTGATAACACAAGTGTCACTGTTTTATTGATCGCACACGTGTCACTGTTTTATTGATAACACAAGTGTCACTGTTTTATTGATCGCAAAGGTGTCACTGTTTTATTGATCGCACACGTGTCACTGTTTTATTGATCGCAAAGGTGTCACTGTTTTATTGATCGCACACGTGTCACTGTTTTATTGATCGCACACGTGTCACTGTTTTATTGATCGCAAAGGTGTCATTATTTTATTGATCGCACACGTGTCACTGTTTTATTGATCGCACTCGTGTCACTGTTTTATTGATCGCACACGTGTCACTGTTTTATTGATAACACAAGTGTCACTGTTTTATTGATCGCACACGTGTCACTGTTTTATTGATCGCAAAGGTGTCACTATTTTATTGATCGCACACGTGTCACTGTTTTTATTGATCGCACACGTGTCACTGTTTTATTGATCGCAAAGGTGTCACTGTTTTATTGATCGCACACGTGTCACTATTTTATTGATCGCACTCGTGTCATTGTTTTATGGATCGCACACGTGTCACTGTTTTATTGATCGCAAAGGTGTCACTATTTTATTGATCGCACACATGTCACTGTTTTTATTGATCACACACGTGTCACTGTTTTATTGATCGCAAAGGTGTCACTGTTTTATTGATCGCACACGTGTCACTGTTTTATTGATAACACAAGTGTCACTGTTTTATTGATCGCACTCGTGTCACTGTTTTATTGATCGCACACGTGTCACTGTTTTATTGATAACACAAGTGTCACTGTTTTATTGATCGCACACGTGTCACTGTTTTATTGATCGCAAAGGTGTCACTATTTTATTGATCGCACACGTGTCACTGTTTTTATTGATCACACACGTGTCACTGTTTTATTGATCGCAAAGGTGTCACTGTTTTATTGATCGCACACGTGTCACTATTTTATTGATCGCACACGTGTAACTGTTTTATTGATAACACAAGTGTCACTGTTTTATTGATCGCAAAGGTGTCACTATTTTATTGATCGCACACGTGTCACTGTTTGATTGATCGCAAAGGTGTCACTATTTTATTGATCGCACACGTGTCACTGTTTTATTGATCGCACACGTGTCACTGTTTGATCGATCGCAAAGGTGTCACTATTTTATTGATCGCACACGTGTCACTGTTTTATTGATCGCACACGTGTCACTGTTTTATTGATCGCAAAGGTGTCATTATTTTATTGATCGCACACGTGTCACTGTTTTATTGATCGCACTCGTGTCACTGTTTTATTGATCGCACACGTGTCACTGTTTTATTGATAACACAAGTGTCACTGTTTTATTGATCGCACACGTGTCACTGTTTTATTGATCGCAAAGGTGTCACTATTTTATTGATCGCACACGTGTCACTGTTTTTATTGATCGCACACGTGTCACTGTTTTATTGATCGCAAAGGTGTCACTGTTTTATTGATCGCACACGTGTCACTATTTTATTGATCGCACTCGTGTCACTGTTTTATTGATCGCACACGTGTCACTGTTTTATTGATCGCAAAGGTGTCCCTGTTTTATTGATCACACACGTGTCACTGTTTTATTGATCGCACACGTGTCACTGTTTTATTGATAACACAAGTGTCACTGTTTTATTGATCGCACACGTGTCACTGTTTTATTGATAACACAAGTGTCACTGTTTTATTGATCGCAAAGGTGTCACTGTTTTATTGATCGCACACGTGTCACTATTTTATTGATCGCACTCGTGTCACTGTTTTATTGATCGCACACGTGTCACTGTTTTATTGATCGCAAAGGTGTCACTGTTTTATTGATCACACACGTGTCACTGTTTTATTGATAACACAAGTGTCACTGTTTTATTGATCGCAAAGGTGTCACTGTTTTATTGATCGCACACGTGTCACTGTTTTATTGATCGCAAAGGTGTCACTATTTTATTGATCGCACACGTTTCACTGTTTTATTGATAACACAAGTGTCACTGTTTTATTGATCGAAAAGGTGTCACTGTTTTATTGATCGCAAAGGTGTCACTGTTTTATTGATCGTACACGTGTCACTGTTTTATTGATCGCAAAGGTGTCACTGTTTTATTGATCGCAAAGGTGTCACTGTTTTATTGATCGCAAAGGTGTCACTGTTTTATCTTGATCTTTAAATTATATACTTTATTGACTATTGTTTTGATTGTTTAAGCGCTTTGTGACCCTGGTCTGGAAAAGCACTATATAAATAAAAAATTACTAACTTACTTACTTAATATTTTTTATTGATCGTTGATGTTTCCTGCGCAGCTTTGGAAGAAGCCGCCGTTCGCTTCCGTGAGCTGCAGGCGGAGAAGGAGCTGCGTCAGCTGCAGGAGGATCGCAAGAACGACCGCAAGCCGCCGCCCTACAAACACATCAAGGTCAGAGGTCACACAGAGGTCGGGCCAAGGTCGAGCGAAGGTCGAGCCTCACGCGGTCTCTGTCGCAGGTCAACCGACCCATCGGGAAGGTCCAGATCATCACGGCCGACCTCGCCGAGATCCCGCGCTGCAACTGCAAGGCGTCGGACGAGAACCCGTGCGGGATGGACTCGGAGTGTATCAACCGCATGTTGCTGTACGAGTGTCACCCTCAGGTAACCATGACGACCGTGACACCTTCAGAATGTTCTGAGTCAGTTCAACTGAAAGGTTTGTTTTTTTTAAACAAGATTTGAAACAATAATTCAATTTAAGTAAATGATTTTATTAATCGATATTCATTACAATCACTTAATAAATGTTTTAAATTGTATTGTTTATCATTTGAAGTTTTTAAAAAGTACAGAACTACTTGATCACGATCAGAACATTTTTATATTGATTTTAAAGGCAAGCATTTGGAAAGAAAACATTTAATTTAGAAAAAAATAGTTTTCAATTATTTGAGTTTCAGAATAAGATTAAAAAGTCAAATAATTCATTTTTAATTGACTTAAATGATTAAAATATTCAACCTTTTAATATTGAAATTATTGAATTAAATTATTTAAAAAGAGAAAAATGAAAAGGGTTTAGTGTCAGTTGCTGCTCCGTTCTTGGACCGACCGAGCTGACACAGCGGACTAGAACACACCTCTCGACTGTGACCCGACAGGTGTGTCCGGCGGGCGAGCGCTGTCAGAACCAGGCCTTCAGCCTGCGTCAGTACAGCCGCGTGGAGATCTTCAGGACGCTGTCTCGGGGCTGGGGTCTGCGCTGCGTCCACGACATCAAGAAGGTAACCACGACACGCGGCGTCACGGGGAGGACGGCGGGTGGCACAGGTCTCACGGGTCTCACGGGTCTCACGCGTCTCCTCCTCAGGGTCAGTTCGTCAGCGAGTACGTGGGCGAGGTCATCGACGAGGAGGAGTGTCGCGCCAGGATCCGACACGCTCAGGAGCACGACATCGGGAACTTCTACATGCTGACCCTGGACAAGGTTGGACTACATTGTTGTGTTTATGTTGACATCATGACTCGGCACGATCTTAAATGTTGACATCATGACTCGGCACGATCGTAAATGTTGACATCATGACTCGGCATAATCGTAAATGTTGACGTCATGACTCGAAACGATCGTAAATGTTGACATCATGACTCGGCATAATCGTAAATGTTGACATCATGACTCGACACGATCGTAAATGTTGACATCATGACTCGGCACGATCGTAAATGTTGACGTCATGACTCGGCACAATCGTAAATGTTGACGTCATGACTCGGCATAATCGTAAATGTTGACATCATGACTCGACACGATCGTAAATGTTGACATCATGACTCGGAATAATCGTAAATGTTGACATCATGACTCGGCACGATCATAAATGTTGCCGTCATGACTCGACACGATCATAAATGTTGCCGTCATGACTCGGCACGATCTTAAATGTTGCCGTCATGACTCGGCACGATCTTAAATGTTGCCGTCATGACTCGGCACGATCTTAAATGTTGCCGTCATGACTCGGCACGATCTTAAATGTTGCCGTCATGACTCGGCACGATCTTAAATGTTGCCGTCATGACTCGGCACGATCTTAAATGTTGCCGTCATGACTCGACACGATCATAAATGTTGCCGTCATGACTCGGCACGATCTTAAATGTTGCCGTCATGACTCGGCACGATCTTAAATGTTGCCGTCATGACTCGGCACGATCTTAAATGTTGCCGTCATGACTCTGCACGATCTTAAATGTTGCCGTCATGACTCGGCACGATCTTAAATGTTGCCGTCATGACTCGGCACGATCATAAATGTTGCCGTCATGACTCTGCACGATCTTAAATGTTGCCGTCATGACTCTGCACGATCTTAAATGTTGCCGTCATGACTCGGCACGATCTTAAATGTTGCCGTCATGACTCGGCACGATCTTAAATGTTGCCGTCATGACTCTGCACGATCTTAAATGTTGCCGTCATGACTCGGCACGATCATAAATGTTGCCGTCATGACTCGACACGATCATAAATGTTGCCGTCATGACTCGGCACGATCTTAAATGTTGCCGTCATGACTCGGCACGATCTTAAATGTTGCCGTCATGACTCGGCACAATCTTAAATGTTGACGTCATGACTCGGCACGATCGTAAATGTTGAAATCATGACTCGGCACGATCTTAAATGTTGCCGTCATGACTCGGCACGATCTTAAATGTTGCCGTCATGACTCGGTACGATCTTAAATGTTGCCGTCATGACTCGGCACGATCTTAAATGTTGCCGTCATGACTCGGCACGATCTTAAATGTTGCCGTCATGACTCGGCACGATCTTAAATGTTGACATCATGACTCGACACGATCATAAATGTTGCCGTCATGACTCGGCACGATCTTAAATGTTGACATCATGACTCGGCACGATCGTAAATGTTGACATCATGACTCGACACGATCATAAATGTTGCCGTCATGACTCGGCACGATCTTAAATGTTGCCGTCATGACTCGGCACGATCTTAAATGTTGCCGTCATGACTCGACACGATCATAAATGTTGCCGTCATGACTCGGCACGATCTTAAATGTTGCCGTCATGACTCGGCACGATCTTAAATGTTGCCGTCATGACTCGGCACGATCTTAAATGTTGACGTCATGACTCGGCACGATCTTAAATGTTGACATCATGACTCGACACGATCATAAATGTTGCCGTCATGACTCGGCACGATCTTAAATGTTGCCGTCATGACTCGGCACGATCTTAAATGTTGCCGTCATGACTCGGCACGATCTTAAATGTTGCCGTCATGACTCTGCACGATCATAAATGTTGCCGTCATGACTCGGCACGATCTTAAATGTTGCCGTCATGACTCGGCACGATCTTAAATGTTGCCGTCATGACTCGGCACGATCTTAAATGTTGCCGTCATGACTCTGCACGATCTTAAATGTTGCCGTCATGACTCGGCACGATCTTAAATGTTGCCGTCATGACTCGACACGATCATAAATGTTGCCGTCATGACTCGGCACGATCTTAAATGTTGCCGTCATGACTCGGCACGATCTTAAATGTTGCCGTCATGACTCGGCACGATCTTAAATGTTGCCGTCATGACTCTGCACGATCTTAAATGTTGCCGTCATGACTCGGCACGATCTTAAATGTTGCCGTCATGACTCGGCACGATCATAAATGTTGCCGTCATGACTCTGCACGATCTTAAATGTTGCCGTCATGACTCTGCACGATCTTAAATGTTGCCGTCATGACTCGGCACGATCTTAAATGTTGCCGTCATGACTCGGCACGATCTTAAATGTTGCCGTCATGACTCTGCACGATCTTAAATGTTGCCGTCATGACTCGGCACGATCATAAATGTTGCCGTCATGACTCGACACGATCATAAATGTTGCCGTCATGACTCGGCACGATCTTAAATGTTGCCGTCATGACTCGGCACGATCTTAAATGTTGCCGTCATGACTCGGCACAATCTTAAATGTTGACGTCATGACTCGGCACGATCGTAAATGTTGAAATCATGACTCGGCACGATCTTAAATGTTGCCGTCATGACTCGGCACGATCTTAAATGTTGCCGTCATGACTCGGTACGATCTTAAATGTTGCCGTCATGACTCGGCACGATCTTAAATGTTGCCGTCATGACTCGGCACGATCTTAAATGTTGCCGTCATGACTCGGCACGATCTTAAATGTTGACATCATGACTCGACACGATCATAAATGTTGCCGTCATGACTCGGCACGATCTTAAATGTTGACATCATGACTCGGCACGATCGTAAATGTTGACATCATGACTCGACACGATCATAAATGTTGCCGTCATGACTCGGCACGATCTTAAATGTTGCCGTCATGACTCGGCACGATCTTAAATGTTGCCGTCATGACTCGACACGATCATAAATGTTGCCGTCATGACTCGGCACGATCTTAAATGTTGCCGTCATGACTCGGCACGATCTTAAATGTTGCCGTCATGACTCGGCACGATCTTAAATGTTGACGTCATGACTCGGCACGATCTTAAATGTTGACATCATGACTCGACACGATCATAAATGTTGCCGTCATGACTCGGCACGATCTTAAATGTTGCCGTCATGACTCGGCACGATCTTAAATGTTGCCGTCATGACTCGGCACGATCTTAAATGTTGACATCATGACTCGGCACGATCGTAAATGTTGAAATCATGACTCGACACGATCTTAAATGTTGCCGTCATGACTCGGCACGATCTTAAATGTTGCCGTCATGACTCGGCACGATCTTAAATGTTGCCGTCATGACTCGGCACGATCTTAAATGTTGCCGTCATGACTCGGCACGATCTTAAATGTTGACGTCATGACTCGGCACGATCGTAAATGTTGAAATCATGACTCGACACGATCATAAATGTTGACGTCATGACTCGACACGATCATAAATGTTGCCGTCATGACTCGGCACGATCTTAAATGTTGCCATCATGACTCGGCACGATCTTAAATGTTGCCGTCATGACTCGGCACGATCTTAAATGTTGCCGTCATGACTCGGCACGATCTTAAATGTTGCCGTCATGACTCGGCACGATCTTAAATGTTGCCGTCATGACTCGGCACGATCTTAAATGTTGACATCATGACTCGACACGATCATAAATGTTGCCGTCATGACTCGGCACGATCTTAAATGTTGACATCATGACTCGGCACGATCTTAAATGTTGCCGTCATGACTCGGCACGATCTTAAATGTTGTCATCATGACTCGGCACGATCTTAAATGTTGCCGTCATGACTCGGCACGATCTTAAATGTTGCCGTCATGACTCGGCACGATCTTAAATGTTGACATCATGACTCGGCACGATCGTAAATGTTGAAATCATGACTCGACACGATCTTAAATGTTGCCGTCATGACTCGGCACGATCTTAAATGTTGCCGTCATGACTCGGCACGATCTTAAATGTTGCCGTCATGACTCGGCACGATCTTAAATGTTGCCGTCATGACTCGGCACGATCTTAAATGTTGCCGTCATGACTCGGCACGATCTTAAATGTTGACGTCATGACTCGGCACGATCGTAAATGTTGAAATCATGACTCGACACGATCATAAATGTTGCCGTCATGACTCGGCACGATCGTAAATGTTGAAATCATGACTCGACACGATCATAAATGTTGACGTCATGACTCGGCACGATCGTAAATGTTGAAATCATGACTCGACACGATCATAAATGTTGACATCATGACTCGGCACGATCGTAAATGTTGACATCATGACTCGGCACGATCATAAATGTTGACATCATGACTCGGCACGATCTTAAATGTTGACGTCATGACTCGGCACGATCATAAATGTTGCCGTCATGACTCGGCACAATCTTAAATGTTGCCGTCATGACTCGGCACGATCATAAATGTTGACATCATGACTCGGCACGATCTTAAATGTTGCCGTCATGACTCGGCACGATCTTAAATGTTGCCGTCATGACTCGACACGATCATAAATGTTGACATCATGACTCTGCACGATCGTAAATGTTGACATCATGACTCGGCACGATCGTAAATGTTGACATCATGACTCGGCACGATCGTAAATGTTGACATCATGACTCGGCACGATCGTAAATGTTGACATCATGACTCGGCACGATCGTAAATGTTGACATCATGACTCGGCACGATCGTAAATGTTGACGTCATGACTCGGCACGATCTTAAATGTTGCCGTCATGACTCGGCACGATCTTAAATGTTGACATCATGACTCGGCACGATCATAAATGTTGACGTCATGACTCGGCTCGATCGTAAATGTTGACATCATGACTCGGCACGATCTTAAATGTTGACATCATGACTCGGCACGATCGTAAATGTTGACATCATGACTCGGCACGATCATAAATGTTGACATCATGACTCGGCACGATCTTAAATGTTGACATCATGACTCGGCACGATCGTAAATGTTGACATCATGACTCGGCACGATCGTAAATGTTGACATCATGACTCGGCACGATCGTAAATGTTGACGTCATGACTCGGCACGATCGTAAATGTTGACATCATGACTCGGCACGATCGTAAATGTTGACATCATGACTCGGCACGATCTTAAATGTTGACATCATGACTCGGCACGATCATAAATGTTGACATCATGACTCGGCACGATCTTAAATGTTGACATCATGACTCGGCACGATCTTAAATGTTGACATCATGACTCGGCACGATCGTAAATGTTGACATCATGACTCGGCACGATCGTAAATGTTGACATCATGACTCGGCACGATCGTAAATGTTGACATCATGACTCGGCACGATCGTAAATGTTGACATCATGACTCGGCACGATCGTAAATGTTGACATCATGACTCGGCACGATCTTAAATGTTGACATCATGACTCGGCACGATCGTAAATGTTGACATCATGACTCGGCACGATCTTAAATGTTGACATCATGACTCGGCACGATCGTAAATGTCGACATCATGACTCGACACGATCGTAAATGTTGACATCATGACTCGGCACGATCTTAAATGTTGACATCATGACTCGGCACGATCGTAAATGTTGACATCATGACTCGGCACGATCATAAATGTTGACATCATGACTCGGCACGATCTTAAATGTTGACATCATGACTCGGCACGATCTTAAATGTTGACATCATGACTCGGCACGATCGTAAATGTTGACATCATGACTCGGCACGATCGTAAATGTTGACATCATGACTCGGCACGATCGTAAATGTTGACATCATGACTCGGCACGATCGTAAATGTTGACATCATGACTCGGCACGATCGTAAATGTTGACGTCATGACATTGTTGTGTTCTGGCGGCTCCAGGACCGGATCATCGACGCCGGGCCGAAGGGGAACGAAGCCCGGTTCATGAACCACTGCTGTCAACCCAACTGTGAGACGCAGAAGTGGACGGTGAGCGGAGACACCAGAGTCGGACTGTTCGCGCTGGTGGACGTCGCAGCAGGTTTGAACTCCATCCTCTCGTCCAATCAAATCTCTCAGTGCTCCACTCAGTGGGCGGAGCTTATGACAAAGAAAGCGTCCCATTGGTTGATGTTGTAACTTGTGGTCCAATCACCTTCACAAACATGTTTGTGTGAGTGTGTAGCGTCAATAAAGTTGTTTTTATGTTAACACAATCAAACGTGTTGGAGTCATGTGACCTGATGACATCATGACCTTGGCTCGACCTTCAGGAACGGAGCTGACCTTCAACTACAACCTGGAGTGTTTGGGAAACGGCAAGACGGTGTGTAAATGTGGAGCCTCCAACTGTAGCGGCTTCTTGGGCGTCAGACCGAAGGTGAGCGTCGACCTTTGACCTTTGATCTATGAAGGTCGTTAGAGTCATCCGTCCATGTTTATTTTTACTCAATCACATGTTGAGTCTGAAGTTTAAAAGTTTTCCATTTTAATGATCATTTTATCTGAGATGAATTTTATTGTGTCGTCCGACCTTTGACCCTGATAATATTCTGGTTATTATTGATTTCAATTGTTTTAAAATAATTGAAGTAAATCATTTTTAAAAGGTTGACTTTGATTTAAAACAATAATTTCATTAAATATATATATTTTTTAAATGAATTTAAAAAAAATTAACACAGTTTAATATTATTATTCAAAAATAAATGTTTTAAATTCAATATATTTTAATTCATAGTATTTTAATTTCAATATAAATGTTGTTATAATAGACTCACCAGACAAAACCAACAGAGCTCAGAGCTACTGGATCGTTGATCCAAACTGATGATCATGTGACCAACAAAAAAAATTCAGTCTTTCAATAAACAAATTGTTGAATTAAAATAATTTCCAAACAATAAATATTTATTTAGTTAAAGTTTATTCAAAATTTTAAATCTTGTAACATCAGCATGACTCGGCACAATGAAAATGTTGACATCATGACTCGGCACGATCGTAAATGTTGACATCATGACTCGGCACGATCATAAATGTTGACATCATGACTCGGCACAATGAAAATGTTGAAGTCATGACTCGGCACGATCGTAAATGTTGAAGTCATGACTCGGCACGATCGTAAATGTTGACATCATGACTCGGCACAATGAAAATGTTGCCATCATGACTCGGCACGATCGTAAATGTTGAAGTCATGACTCGGCACGATCATAAATGTTGACATCATGACTCGGCACAATGAAAATGTTGAAGTCATGACTCGGCACGATCGTAAATGTTGAAGTCATGACTCGGCACGATCGTAAATGTTGACATCATGACTCGGCACAATGAAAATGTTGACATCATGACTCGACACGATCGTAAATGTTGACATCATGACTCGGCACGATCGTAAATGTTGACGTCATGACTCGACACGATCTTAAATGTTGACGTCATGACTCGGCACGATCGTAAATGTTGACGTCATGACTCGACACGATCGTAAATGTTGACGTCATGACTCGGCACGATCGTAAATGTTGACGTCATGACTCGGCACGATCGTAAATGTTGACATCATGACTCGGCACGATCGTAAATGTTGATGTCATGACTCTGCACGATCGTAAATGTTGACGTCATGACTCGGCACGATCGTAAATGTTGACGTCATGACTCGGCACGATCGTAAATGTTGACGTCATGACTCGGCACGATCGTAAATGTTGACGTCATGACTCGGCACGATCGTAAATGTTGACGTCATAACTCGGCACGATCGTAAATGTTGACGTCATGACTCGGCACGATCGTAAATGTTGACGTCATGACTCGGCACGATCGTAAATGTTGACGTCATGACTCGGCACGATCGTAAATGTTGACATCATGACTCGGCACGATCGTAAATGTTGACATCATGACTCGGCATGATCGTAAATGTTGACATCATGACTCGGCACGATGTAAATGTTGACATCATGACTCGGCACGATGTAAATGTTGACATCATGACTCGGCACGATCGTAAATGTTGACATCATGACTCGGCACGAGCGTAAATGTTGACGTCATGACTCGGCACAATGTAAATGTTGACATCATGACTCGGCACAATGTAAATGTTGACGTCATGACTCGGCACAATGTAAATGTTGACGTCATGACTCGGCACGATGTAAATGTTGACATCATGACTCGGCACGATCGTAAATGTTGACATCATGACTCGGCACGAGCGTAAATGTTGACATCATGACTCGGCACAATGTAAATGTTGACATCATGACTCGGCACAATGTAAATGTTGAAGTCATGACTCGGCACAATATTAATGTTGACATCATGATTCGGCACGATCGTAAATGTCGACGTCATGACTCGGCACGATCGTAAATGTCGACGTCATGACTCGGCACAATGTAAATGTTGAAGTCATGACTCGGCACAATATTAATGTTGACATCATGATTCGGCACGATCGTAAATGTTGACGTCATGACTCGGCACGATCGTAAATGTCGACGTCATGACTCGGCACAATGTAAATGTTGAAGTCATGACTCGGCACAATATTAATGTTGACGTCATGACTCGGCACGATCGTAAATGTTGACGTCATGACTCGACACGATCTTAAATGTCGACATCATGACTCGGCACGATCGTAAATGTCGACATCATGACTCGGCACGATCGTATATGTTGACATCATGACTCGGCACGATCGTAAATGTCGACATCATGACTCGGCACGATCGTATATGTTGACATCATGACTCGGCACGATCGTAAATGTCGACATCATGACTCGACACGATCGTAAATGTTGACATCATGACTCGGCACGATCGTAAATGTCGACATCATGACTCGGCACAATGAAAATGTTGAAGTCATGACTCGGCACCATCGTAAATGTTGACGTCATGACTCGGCACGATCGTAAATGTTGACATCATGACTCGGCACGATCGTAAATGTTGACATCATGACTCGGCACGATCGTAAATGTCGACGTCATGACTCGGCACGATCGTAAATGTTGACGTCATGACTCGGCACGATCGTAAATGTTGACGTCATGACTCGGCACGATCGTAAATGTTGACATCATGACTCGACACGATCGTAAATGTTGACGTCATGACTCGGCACGATCGTAAATGTCGACATCATGACTCGACACGATCGTAAATGTTGACATCATGACTCGGCACGATCTTAAATGTTGACGTCATGACTCGGCACGATCGTAAATGTTGACGTCATGACTCGACACGATCTTAAATGTTTACATCATGACTCGGCACGATCCTAAATGTTGACATCATGACTCGGCACGATCTTAAATGTTGACGTCATGACTCGGCACGATCTTAAATGTTGACGTCATGACTCGACACGATCGTAAATGTCGACATCATGACTCGGCACAATCTTAAATGTTGACATCATGACTCGGCACGATCTTAAATGTTGACGTCATGACTCGGCACGATCGTCAATGTTGACGTCATGACTCGGCACGATCGTAAATGTCGACATCATGACTCGGCACAATCTTAAATGTTGACATCATGACTCGGCACGATCTTAAATGTTGACGTCATGACTCGGCACGATCGTAAATGTTGACGTCATGACTCGGCACGATCGTCAATGTCGACATCATGACTCGGCACGATCTTAAATGTTGACGTCATGACTCGGCACGATCGTAAATGTTGACGTCATGACTCGGCACGATCGTCAATGTCGACATCATGACTCGGCACGATCTTAAATGTTGACATCATGACTCGACACGATCGTAAATGTTGACATCATGACTCGGCACGATCTTAAATGTTGACGTCATGACTCGGCACGATCGTAAATGTTGACGTCATGACTCGGCACGATCTTAAATGTTGACATCATGACTCGACACGATCGTAAATGTTGACATCATGACTCGGCACGATCTTAAATGTTGACGTCATGACTCGGCACGATCTTAAATGTTGACATCATGACTCGACACGATCGTAAATGTTGACATCATGACTCGGCACGATCTTAAATGTTGACGTCATGACTCGGCACGATCGTAAATGTTGACGTCATGACTCGGCACGATCTTAAATGTTGACATCATGACTCGGCACGATCGTAAATGTCGACATCATGACTCGGCACAATCTTAAATGTTGACATCATGACTCGGCACGATCTTAAATGTTGACGTCATGACTCGGCACGATCGTAAATGTTGACGTCATGACTCGGCGCGATCGTAAATGTCGACATCATGACTCGGCACGATCTTAAATGTTGACATCATGACTCGGCACGATCGTAAATGTTGACGTCATGACTCGGCACGATCGTAAATGTCGACATCATGACTCGGCACGATCGTAAATGTTGACGTCATGACTCGGCACGATCGTAAATGTCGACATCATGACTCGGCACGATCGTAAATGTCGACATCATGACTCGGCACGATCGTAAATGTTGACGTCATGACTCGGCACGATCTTAAATGTCGACATCATGACTCGGCACGATCTTAAATGTCGACGTCATGACTCGGCACGATCTTAAATGTTGACGTCATGACTCGGCACGATCGTAAATTCGTGTCGAGCTAATCTCAAGCAAACTTGCTTCTGACCCAGAACAACCCGCCGTCCGACGACAAGAACCGTAAGCTGAGGCGAGGCGGTCGGCGCCGCAGGAAGAAGGTCGTGGTGACGAAGGAGCGCGAGGACGACTGCTTCAGCTGCGGCGACGGCGGACAGATGGTCTCGTGCAAGAAGCCCGGCTGCCCTAAAGTCTACCACGCCGACTGCCTGAACCTGACCAAGCGTCCGGCAGGTGCGTCCCGCGGGCGAGCAGCTCCGGGCCGGCGCTGACCTCTGCTGTGTCCTCAGGTCGCTGGGAGTGTCCGTGGCATCAGTGCGACGTCTGCGGGAAAGAAGCCTCGTCCTTCTGCCAGATGTGTCCCACGTCCTGCTGCAACAAGCACCGCGACGGCGTCCTGTTCGCGTCCAAGCTGGACGGGACGCTGTGCTGCAGCGAGCACGACCCCTGCGGCCCCGACCCGCTGGAGCCGGGCGAGATCCGGGAGTTCGTGCCGGAGCCCAGAACGTTGACGTCCGGGCTGGGCATGGCCGTCCTGCCGCCCGCCGGCCCCGCCCCCAAGAGGGCGCCGGAGGCTCCCGACTCGGCTTCGTTTTCCGTCCCCATCACGATCCCCGTGGCCCCCCCGCCGGACTCGCCCGACATGTTCGCCCTCCCTCAGTACTCGCCCATCAGCTCCTACGAGGACGACAGGGACGTGGAGGAGCTGCTGGAGGAGGACGAGGAGCTGCTGGAGGACAGGTCCGATGACGAGCTGGAGTACTTTGAATTCAAGGATGAAGACGAAGATGATGAGGAGGAGGAGGAGGAAGAAGAGGAAGAAGAGGAAGAAGAAGAAGAAGAGTGACACATCACTCTCAAAGAACCTGAGTCAGCAGTTCTTCAGGTTGAACTTACTGGTGCTGGCAGGTGACATGGTCACACACACAATAACACACATACACACACCCACTCATACACACACACACACACATTAACACACATACGCTCACATTAACACACATACACACCCACTCATACACACACACACACACATTAAGACACATACGCTCACATTAACACACACACACTCATGAACACATACACACAATAACACACATACACACACACACACACACTCACAAACACACTCACACACACTCATTAACACACGTACACACACACAATAACACGCATTTAAACACATACACACCCACTCATACACATACACACAAACACACACATACACCCACTCACACACACACTCACATTAACACACTCACACTCAAACACATACACACCCACTCATACACACACTCTCTTTAACACACATACACACACTCATACACACACACTCATTAACATACATTCACACACACATACACATAAAAATTCATACGCACACAAACTTACTCAGACTCACTCACACACTCACACACACACACACACACTCCAGTTACACACCGGAGAGATTCCTTAAGTTCACACGGACGGCAACAGCACGAGAGTCTCTGTCAATCAAAAGAGCTAAAAAGAAAAAAAAGATTTTAAACCATATTTTTAATAGTTTTCTTGATCTTTAATGTTATGACTTTGTTTCTTCAAAAGTGTCCTTTAAATATTTATTAACGTTCAAACGTCGTCTTTTCATCCACAATATTTATTGACTCCTCATAGGTTGGCTTTCAGCTCCATCTTCCCGAACTGCACTTGAACGCACCGCGAGCGAAGCGTTGCCGTCCGTGTCGACGCGTCGCACTTTCCAGACCAGAGTAGTCGAGTATTTATGATCAGATATTTATCGCCTCATTTAACTGTAAATACAGAAACACTAAAGCCACAGATATTTGTTTGTTTTTTTAAAAGACTGTGAATAAACAAATATAATAAGGTTTTCACTTCCTGGTTCAAAGGTCACGTGCGGAGGCGGAGTCACGACGTCGCTCAAATGTAGCAACGAAATTGATCCTCGATCGGTTTTATTATTTATTGTTTATACCAACAATGTGTCGTCACATGACTTGAATGTTTCCATGACGACGACTCTCGACACAAACGGATGAAAATGTGACGATTCGAGCGTTAAATCGTACGAATCCGACGGGAAGAACGTTCAAGCTAATGCTAATGCTAATGCTAAAGCTGCTAATAGAGTTGTGGGTTTGAATCTGAAGTGTTGAGCAAACATTTGTGTCGATGTTGTCGGTTCATGTTTGTGTCGCGACACCACGAGTCGTTGGTTTGAACTCAAGGTCGTTTGAAGGACTCGTCGTCTATAAACTCTGATTGTGTCAAATGTGTTTGTGTAGCTGCAGCAGCTCCAAGATGTGATCTTGATGTAAATATTGTGTGTGTGAGGTTTTGATACTACGGCTCTGGTTAGCGCCCCCTATGGTCACTCATTTGTTTCTTCAAGTTCCCCCCAAACTCTTTCTTACAGAAGCAACAGTTTCATTCCAGTGTAAATAATGTCTGTTGTGAGACGCGTGGAAGCAAAAATACAAACGTACGAGAAGAACGTGTTCTCTTGTCTTCTTTCACTCAGAGCTCTGACGTGTTCCTGCGCCAGAGTGAGAGCCGGAGCGTCGGAGCAGAGCTTTCATCTCAGAAGAAGTTTCTTTGTTTTTCTAGCTGGAAACACGTGAAGATCACTCTGGCTCAGGAACATCAAGGGTTTCTCAGATGGCATGTTCTGCTTGTTCCCAGCTCTCCAGGGTCGTGGAGATTGGTTTCACAAAACTCTCTTGATAATGACAACACACACACGCACACACAGACCACACATGAAAAGATGAAAGAAAACACACACACATAGATAAAACACACGACACATAGATGACACACACAGACATAGTCGACACATGGATAACAAACACACAGATAATACACACACGACAAATTGATGAAACACACACAGAAAAAGATGACACATGGACATCACACATGTGTTGACTACACACACACAGACGACATACACACATGTAAACAACACACAAACATTGATGACACACATGTAAACACGCACCCATTGACGACACACTCATACACACATGTAAAAAAAAAACACATATACAGACATGTAAACAACACACAAACATTGATGACACACACATGTAAACATCACACTGACATGGACTACACACACGCGGACGACACTCACACACACATAGACTACACACACACTCACACAGACTACACACACATGGACGACACTCACACACACACACACACACGGACGACACACACAAACACACACGGACGACGCTCACAGACAACACACACACACGGACGACACCCACACACACATGGACGACGTTCACACACACACACACACACACAGACGACACTCACTCACACACACATGGACGACGTTCACACACACACACACACATGTACGACGTTCACACACACATGGACGACACTCACACACACATGGACGACACTCACACACACATGGACGACACTCACACACACATGGACGACACTCTCACACACACACGGACGACACACACACACATAGACGACACACACACACATAGACGACACTCGCACACACATGGACGACACTCACACACACATGGACGACACTCACACACACATAGACGACACTCACACACACATAGACGACACACACACACACACACACGAGGACGACACACACACACACATAGACGACACTCACACACACACACACACACACTTTTCAACTTGAAGACTTTAATGAATTTAACAACAAACTATAAAAAGTTTTGCTGACGATGAAGCGTCGTCATGGCAACTCAATAAAAGGCAATAAATAGTCGAGGATCAGATTCTTCGTCGCTGATCCTCATCAGACATTCACAGAAACACCAGAGAACAATCGTAACATGTAGAGGTCAGAGGTCGAGTGCATCACCACCTCGACACGCTTCATGCAGGTGAGGGTCGTGAGTCGAGTTCAACGTCCTTGAACCAGAACTTCCAGGTGAAGGAGATGTAAACGGCCTCCGTGACAGTAGAGGGCGCCACCTGTCGTGGCGTGAGGGGGATCTTTGGAGGCTTGGAGAGCAGCAGCGCCACCTTCAGGTCCACAAGGGGATCAGTTGTTATGACAACAGGAGTAGAAGTACGAGTCCTTCTTCTGACCCAGGTCCACGCCCGTCTCTTCTGCAGGGATCACATGGTCAACACACCTGGATCTACAGGTAGAGACTCGTTCGCACAGCGATAACACGATGAATCCTTCAAAAGGTTTATGGATCCAGATGGTCATCAACTTGCTGAATGGTGTTTTTTTTTCTAAAACTGATGTTGACAAATCTCTTTAAGCGAATGATAAACTGCAGTTATTAAACAAATGTGTATTAGTTGTGTGAATGCTGGGAAGCAGTCATTGTGTGAATGCTGGGAAGCACTCGTGTTTTCTTCCGACGTAAACTTTGTGCCGCTTCTCCTCCCACGAATTTTAACCGTTCAAACTTTTATCCGAAATACTGGCGATGTTCTATCTTTCTTTTATCTCTTCCACTCTCTGTTATTCCTCTTTTTCTACCCCATTCATTTCAATGGGGAAAATCTTTAACTCATGTTTCAACTCCTTCCACTTTGACCTACTACTTGTACTTTTACTACTCATTTTACTTTTCTACAACTTCTATTTTTACTACTACTTCTACTTCCACTACTACTTATATTTTCACTAATTCCACTTCTACTTTAACTTCTACTTCCACTAATACTTCTACTACTAATACTACTACTACTTCTACTTCCACTACTACTTATATTTTCACTAATTCCACTTATACTTTAACTTCTACTTCCACTAATACTTCTACTACTACTTCTACTTCCACTACTACTTATATTTTTACTAATTCCACATATACTTCAACTTCTACTTCCACTAATACTTCTACTACTACTTCTACTTCCACTACTACTTATATTTTCACTAATTCCACTTATACTTTAACTTCTACTTCCACTAATACTTCTACTACTACTTCTACTTCCACTACTACTTATATTTTTACTAATTCCACTTATACTTAAACTTCTACTTCCACTAATACTAATAATTCCACTACTAATACTACTACTACTTCTACTTCCACTACTACTTATATTTTCACTAATTCCACTTCTACTTTAACTTCTACTTCCACTAATACTTCTACTACTAATACTACTACTACTAATTCCACTACTAATACTACTACTACTTCTACTTCCACTAATACTAATACTACTAATTCCACTACTAATACTACTACTACTTCTACTTCCACTACTACTTATATTTTCACTAATTCCACTTCTACTTTAATTTCTACTTCCACTAATACTTCTACTACTAATACTACTAATTCCACTACTACTTCCACTACTACTTATATTTTCACTAATTCCACTTCTACTTTAACTTCTACTTCCACAGCAGGGTCAACATTCACACATTTCTACTCTCTCTCGTTACTTCTGTATTTATCTGTGTGTAGAATAAAGTCTAATAAAGGTCGTTTAAAACGATGAGTAACTAATGTCCTGTTATTACACGTGAACAAGTCTTTGGTTAATAAGTGTTTATAAAGTGAACTACGTTCATATTAACCTTTGAATGAAAATGTTAATGTTTTATTCTTTATTTATTAGCAATGATTTCTTTTTCTTATAAAATGTCACCATTGCAATAAATCAACGACTCGGCAAAAATGTATCGAGAGAGAAAATGTTGAATATTTAAAGATAAATATTTATATTAAAAACAAATACTTGAATCATACATTAAAATACATTTGTAAACAACTATAATATTATATAAAGAATACTTCAGACTTTCATTTAGGAAAACAGAATAAATAAACTAAATGTTTAAAGACTAAAGAATTTAAAGAGAAACTATGAGTTAAATTTGTGTCGAAGAAATGATTCAATGGTTTGATTCTCAAAAAGAATCGTATCCGAGTCACGGGTCACGAGTCACGAGTCACGGGTCACGAGTCACGGGTCACGAGTCACGGGTCACAGGTCACGAGTCACGGGTCACGGGTCTGGTTAAAACTCGGGTGAGAGCGACTCACCCGTCATGAACTGGAAGGCGGCGCTGTTGTAATCTTCGGCGACTTTCTGGAACAGCTCGTCTGCAACAGTGAGGACACGGCGGTCAGGGGGGATGTTGCCCCGGGGAGCTGGGACTCTGTGACTCACCAACGTTGTTTCCCGTTTTACTGGAGGTCTCGAAGTGCTGCGCTCCGATCTCTGCCGCACACACACACACACACACACACACCCCTCAGGTCACGTGACCAACCGACCAGGAAGTGTCTCGACCTTCACACTGACCTTCGGCGAAGTCCGTGGCGTCGTGGAAGTCGATCTGGCGAAGCCCTCGGTCGGCCTGGATCAGGTCGTTCTTGGTGCCGCACAGGTAGATCCGACAGTGCTGTGGACGGAGAGGTGAGAAGGAGACACGGAGGAGAGGAACGTGTCTCACCTCCTCACAGTTCTGCAGCTCCTTCACCCAGAAGCGAGCTCTCTGGAAGCTGCTGCTGTCCGTCAAGTCTGCGTCAAAAGAGCAATGAGACCCACAGCTCCCTCTGGTGGACAGGGAGGCCAGTTTACCGTAGCACACGATGGCAGCTCGCGCTCCTCTGTAGTAGATCCTGCTCATGGCCTCGTAGCGTTCGGAGCCGGCGGTGTCCTGAGCAGAAGACGAGCTCGTTTCACAAGGAAGGCAAAGTAGAGCTACATCTTTGAAAAAGGCTCAGAAATGAACAAAGTGATGTAGTACACACACCGGGCCTGCAGGGGGTGATGAGACAAAAACGAAGGTGGATAAACTTAACCCTCGTGTCGTCTCAGGGTCAAGGTGACCCGGAGGCCTCCAGGGACACAAGGGATACCACAAACATATTTGTTTTCAGGCCTCCGGGTCACCTTGACCCTGAGACGACACAAAGGATAAATGTTTGAGTGACAATAAAGCGACATTAAGAGACTGAATGGTCTTTCAGTGAAGATTTGGTTTTTATTGACGTAAACAAACGTCATGTGATAGTTTCATAGTTGGAATGAAGAACATCTGCGCCGTTCTAGATCCATCCATCCATCCCTCCCTCTATCCATCCATCCATCCATCCATCCCTCTATCCATCCATCCATCCATCCCTCCCTCTATCCATCCATCCATCCATCCACCCCTCTATCCATCCATCCACCCCTCCATCCATCCATCCACCCCTCCATCCATCCATCCATCCCTCTATCCATCCATCCATCCATCCAGCCACCACTACATCCATCCATCCATCCATCCATCCACCCCTCTATCAACCCATCATCCATCCACCCACCCCTCTATCATTCCATCCAGCCCTCTATCCACCCACCACTACATCCATCCATCCATCCATCCATACACCCCTCTATCCATCCATCCATCCATCCATCCATCCATCCATCCATCCAGCCCTCTATCCACCCACCCACCACTACATCCATCCACCCATCCACCCCTCTATCCATCCATCCATCCACCCCTCTATCCATCCATCCATCCATCCATCCAGCCCTCTATCCACCCACCCACCACTACATCCATCCACCCATCCATCCATCCACCCCTCTATCCACCCACCCACCACTACATCCATCCATCCATCCATCCATCCATCCATCCATCCATCCACCCCTCTATTCACCCACCCACCAATCCATCCATCCATCCATCCATCCATCCATCCATCCATCCATCCATCCATCCACCCACCCCCAATCCATCCATCCATCCATCCATCCACCCCTCTATCCATCCATCCATCCATCCATCCATCCACCCACCCCTCTATCGTTCCATCCAGCCCTCTATCCACCCACCACTACATCCATCCATCCATCCATCCATCCACCCCTCCATCCATACAGGCCTCTATCCACCCACCCACCACTACATCCATCCATCCATCCACCCCTCTATCCACCCACCAATCCATCCATCCATCCATCCATCCATCCAGCCCTCTATCCACCCACCCACCACTACATCCATCCATCCATCCATCCACCCACCCATCCATCCATCATCCTCACGTTCCTTCACTTACCCACAATCCCAGGGTGATGACTTTGTCTCCAACCTGGATGGGTTTGGCGACAAACGCTGCTCCGATGGTCTGGGAGGAGAAAGAAGTTCACGATCACGTGGATCCTGACATGTGAGCGCGACAGGTCATGTGACGCAGCAGAACATTGGAGGGTGAAGACATGTCTACACGATACAGACGTTCTCTTGTTCTGCTCCGAACCTTCTCCTCATTCACTCGGCCTTGAACCTGTGAACCTTCATCTCTAACTTCAACCGTCAGAACACGAGAGGAAGTTTCACACGTGCGGCGTCTGTCGACTCATATTTGATTGACGGATGGATGGATTGATTGACGGGACGCAGACTCACGTTCTGGTACGGTCCCACCAGGAAGCGCTGGTGCACGTATCTCTCCACCAGGCTGGTCTTTCCGACGCTCTCCTTCCCCAGCATCACCACTTTAGCGTCCACACGCATGGCGGTCATCCTGTGACGGACAGATGAAGGACTCCATCAAACTGCTGTTGTGACAGACAGATGAAGGACAGATGACGGACAGATGAAGGACAGATGACGGACAGATGAAGGACAGATGACGGACAGATGACGGACAGATGACGGACAGATGAAGGACAGATGACGGACAGATGACGGACAGATGAAGGACAGATGAAGGACAGATGAAGGACAGATGATGGACAGATGATGGACAGATGAAGGACAGATGAAGGACAGATGAAGGACAGATGAAGGACAGATGAAGGACAGATGATGGACAGATGAAGGACAGATGAAGGACAGATGAAGGACAGATGATGGACAGATGAAGGACAGATGAAGGACAGATGAAGGACAGAGGAAGGACAGATGATGGACAGATGACGGACAGATGAAGGACAGATGTAGGACAGATGAAGGACAGATGAAGGACAGATGACGGACAGATGAAGGACAGATGACGGACAGATGAAGGACAGATGAAGGACAGATGACGGACAGATGACGGACAGATGACGGACAGATGAAGGACAGATGAAGGACAGATGAAGGACAGATGACGGACAGATGACGGACAGATGAAGGACAGATGAAGGACAGATGATGGACAGATGAAGGACAGATGAAGGACAGATGATGGACAGATGAAGGACAGATGAAGGACAGATGAAGGACAGATGACGGACAGATGACGGACAGATGAAGGACAGATGAAGGACAGATGAAGGACAGATGAAGGACAGATGATGGACAGATGAAGGACAGATGAAGGACAGATAAAAGACTCCATCAAACGGTCGCTGGACTCGATGAACTTCCTCTTCTCACGTGTGATGACGGGAAGTGTTGGTTCATCAGGGACTTTTTAAACCACAGATTATATGAACTTCATGATAAAACATTTGACAAATCAATGCAGTAAAATCTTTTGTAAATTACACTAAAAATCAAGTTTAAAATAGGAGAAGAACTACAGTGACGTCATGTTTAAATACGTGACTTTTAAAAGACAAAAGACATATTGACCTCATTTCAGAGAACGTTGTTAAAATGCCATGTTTGAGAAAAGAGTAAATATTCTGACGGTTATTGAGACTAGAAGTAATAAACATAAATAACAAAAGTCAACTGATAATAGTTTATAAACCAGACATATTTAAGACCAACATCAAACTATGAACATTTCACCACGAACTGTTGAGGAAAACATCATTTTTTCAGGTTTAGTTTCAAATTCAAAGTTTCTCTAAAGAATCCAGAGGTTTGTGGTCATTTGTTAGCTTAGCTGCCGCCGCGTTAGCTCACTTCCACGCAGCAGTCAAGGGTCCAGACTCACCTGGCAGGTAAACTCGACGCGACAGATCAGTTCCAGAGGTTGAGTTCGTCCATAAAGAACCACAACAATGTCTGGACTCGCCTCGAAAGAACCGGTTCTACCGTCAAGAAGTCCAGTCGCTCATGTTGACGCCACACTGGCTGCACGGTTGCGCAACGCAAACAGCTTCGGTTCTGAACGGTGTCTCCTCGGAACGGAAGGAAGACTCGACGAGGACTTTCCTGCGATTATTACCAAACCATGGAAAGAACCAGAATATTTCTGGGTGTGGATCCGAGCTCTGTTTATTTGGGTCGGAACTAAATCTGTGTGCGAGTGAACGGGAGTGATTTGACAGTGACACCCACCGGAAGTCACGGTGGCTGTTACCAGGCGCCGGGGCAGGTAAATAAATACATACATTAATTTAAAATGCTTTTTTTTTTATTTAAAGATGAATGTATTGACTCTGTTTTAATTTAATCTTTAATTTATTTTATTTTTTTATCATGTGTCATTCATCAGGGCCAGGAATATGACACGTTACTGAGCCAGAGTGCGTTTCCAGCCTTTTGTCAATTACTTACTTTATTTTGAAGCGAACTTTTCTTTAAAAAATAATAATAATTTCTGTGACGTATGTTACCTCGTCACGCGCTCGTGTCAGCAGTAGAAGCTTCCATCCTAAAGAGTCTCACCTGCAACCAAACACTTTGTTTTTATTATAAATGATGTCAATCCTTGATTTAATTCCTTACAAAGTCGTTTCCTTGTGTGAGTATCGAGGCCATGTTGAGGAAAAGGATCTTGAAATGACAGGATGAAGGTGAAAGTTTAACAACAAAGGCGAATATATGTTTTTTTGTCTTTAAAATATGGAAGTAAATCAAGGTCATCAGAATATTGAATGGTTGAATTTAAAAAGGTTGAATTCATCTCAATTAATCAATATTTGTTATATTTTAATTTCAATTATTCAATTTTTTTTAATTCGTAGCATTTTAAATTCAATATAAAACAATTCGAAGCATTTCTAATTCAATATAACGTTTTTTGAAGCCTTTAAAATTCAATGTAAAAAATACGAAGCCTTTTAAATTCATCACAACAGTGCAGGCAGACAGAACCAAACGAGTACCGAGTTACTGGATCATACTTGCTGCATAAACCATAGACATGTCTGTCAGTACAGGATCGGGGTATCACCGGCCTCCTCCAGGTTGATGTTCCTGAGGCTCCTCAGAAAGTCAAGTCGCTGCTGGACCTTCTTGACTGTTGTAGTGGTGTTTGTAGTTCAGGAGAAATACTCTGAAAAATCTTTCCAAAGTCTCCATTAATCATCAGGGGTCGGGGGGCCTGAACACATTTGTAGTGTTGGAGCTCACTATCAGAGTGAAGCTGTGGAGCTCACTATCAGAGTGAAGCTGTGGAGCTCACCATCAGAGTGAAGCTGTGGAGCTCACCATCAGAGTGAAGCTGTGGAGCTCACCATCAGAGTGAAGCTGTGGAGCTCACTATCATAGTGCAGCTGTGGAGCTCACTATCAGAGTGAAGCTGTGGAGCTCACTATCAGAGTGAAGCTGTGGAGCTCACTATCAGAGTGAAGCTGTGGAGCTCACTATCAGAGTGAAGCTGTGGAGCTCACTATCAGAGAGAAGCTGTGGAGCTCACCATCAGAGTGAAGCTGTGGAGCTCACTATCAGAGTGAAGCTGTGGAGCTCACTATCAGAGTGAAGCTGTGGAGCTCACTATCAGAGTGAAGCTGTGGAGCTCACCATCAGAGTGAAGCTGTGGAGCTCACCATCAGAGTGAAGCTGTGGAGCTCACTATCATAGTGCAGCTGTGGAGCTCACTATCAGAGTGAAGCTGTGGAGCTCACTATCAGAGTGAAGCTGTGGAGCTCACTATCAGAGTGAAGCTGTGGAGCTCACTATCAGAGTGAAGCTGTGGAGCTCACCATCAGAGAGAAGCTGTGGAGCTCACCATCAGAGTGAAGCTGTGGAGCTCACTATCAGAGTGAAGCTGTGGAGCTCACTATCAGAGTGAAGCTGTGGAGCTCACTATCAGAGAGAAGCTGTGGAGCTCACCATCAGAGTGAAGCTGTGGAGCTCACTATCAGAGTGAAGCTGTGGAGCTCACCATCAGAGTGAAGCTGTGGAGCTCACCATCAGAGTGAAGCTGTGGAGCTCACTATCAGAGTGAAGCTGTGGAGCTCACCATCAGAGTGAAGCTGTGGAGCTCACCATCAGAGTGAAGCTGTGGAGCTCACTATCAGAGAGAAGCTGTGGAGCTCACTATCAGAGTGAAGCTGTGGAGCTCACTATCATAGTGAAGCTGTGGAGCTCACCATCAGAGTGAAGCTGTGGAGCTCACCATCAGAGTGAAGCTGTGGAGCTCACTATCAGAGTGAAGCTGTGGAGCTCACCATCAGAGTGAAGCTGTGGAGCTCACTATCAGAGTGAAGCTGTGGAGCTCACCATCAGAGTGAAGCTGTGGAGCTCACTATCAGAGTGAAGCTGTGGAGCTCATCAAGCGTTGACGGTGGACGAGGAAGCAAAAGTGACGCAAATGGCGTGAAAACTGACATATAATGAAAAGTTCATGTAGTTTCCACTGACGTCACTTTATCTCGGAGCGAATAGATTGCTAAGCTAAACAGCAGCTCATAGTGAGTCACTTTTGTCAAATTGAACTTTGATCTTTTTACTCTCACTCGTCTTGATTCACTTTGGTTTGTTTCGGAGACGACTTGTCTTTTTTAAAAGGAGTTAAAAAAAAAAACAGGACTTTTATGCTGTTATTTGACTTTAAACTATGTTAATGTTATGTTAATGTTTTTAAAAGTGTCAGGTTTTGAGAAAATTAACTGATAAAAGTGAAAAAGTAAATTGAATGAATTGTGTTTTTATTGCATTAAAATAGTGTCAATCATGTGAGTTCACACACGTTGTTGCTTCACATCTGATAAAGCCAACAGGAAGTAGACGTAGAACATCCTGTTATCGTCTGGTTCCACCAATCGTAGGCGAGAAGCTGCTGATGGTGAAGAGATTGACGTCATGAAGTCGCTGCAGAGGCGACTCTCACTCACAGACGAAGACATGGCTGCACTGATGCTGCTGCTGCTGACCTTCTTCTCCAACAACATCCTCGCTGAGATCCTCAAGGAAGAAGGAACATCTCATCGCTTCATCCTGAACAAACCAGCTGATGCTGTCTGCTTGTTCTCAAGATGGATCGGTGAGGAGAAGAAACTTCTGTGGAACTCTTCATGGTATCATGACTCCAGTCTGCAGACAGAAGCTTCTTATAGAATATTCCCTCTGAAGGTCTCACACTCGGGTCAGTACCAAGCTCAGTGCTGGACCCAGAACAACGTGACGCACGAGAAGAACTTCACTCTCCTGGTTTGTGGCAGACGGAAGATGAGATATCAGTCCTTGTTCCCTTATGTTGGACAGACACTGGAGCTGAACTGTGAGGGTGTGGGACCAAACCAGAGGGTCCAGTGGGCTTTACGTCCCTATAACGACAGAATAAGAAATACTGAATTATCTTTAATCGATGATGAAACATCTTCAGTGAACAAAATACAGCAAGTGAAGAACAAAACATCTCTTCTGGTAACGTTTCACGGACGTTCTGGTTGGTTCGATTATTACTGTCTGCAGAAGAACCATCAGAGCTGTGAAGGACTGGGACGGTTTTATGTTGAAGTACAATCAACTTACATTCACAGGTGTGTGGGAGAGAGTCTGGAGCTGAACTGCTCTGACGTCACTGGAAACAAACCACATGTGTGGAAGATTTATTCAGTGATGAAAGATGAAGAGATTAACAACTACACTCTGATGTTTCCATTACTGACCTTGAACCACACAGGTAGATACACCTGTGATCACAGTGGTCAGGATGATGATTACTACTACCTGTATGTGTGTCCTGAGTCTGACCCGCCTGCTGAGGTGTTCTTCACTGGAGGAGAGAACGTGACTCTACGATGTGACTGGAAACAGCCTGATAGGATCTACTGGTTCATGAAGACAAACAGAACTGAAGGAAGAACATCACGTGTATATAAAGGACAAGATGACAGAATCTTTCTCTTCAACATTAACCTGTTGATCACTAACATCTCTCTGGAACACAGCGGAGACTTCTGGTGTGTGATTACGAAAGACAAACGTTGTGTGTTCACATCTAAGACCCTTGTAGTGTTCGGAGAGCCAGAGGTTGATCACCATCTAGTGCGGTCTGTGATGCTCAGTGTCGTGACCTTCATGACATGTGTTGTTGTTGTTGTTGTTGTTGTTGTTGTTGTTGTTGTGGTCCAGAGGAGCAGAGAGCAGCTCCCAGCACCTGTGGAGGAAGTGCAGATGTTGGAAGTGTCTCCAGCAGATGTTCAGCCAGAGACTCTCTGAGCGTCAACATGATCCACGAGTGTTTGGATGAATCTTTCTTCGTTTGTAATCATTGTGACTCTTGTTTCCTCTTCAGTGTCAATAAAGTGTAACCTTTGACCTCCAATAAAAGACTCCAGTTTTCTTTGTGTAGAGATGAAGTCGATGAGTTTACGTCACATATTATTCTGACTTTTTTTCTTCATTTTTTCCTTCTTTCTTCTCCTCAGTCTGGTTCTGTTTCTCAATCATGTCTTTTTTCAAATATTTTCTCCAGAAAACAAGGTCAATAATCTCCTTTTCAATCTCTTTCTGATCACATCACCAACTGCAATTCCAATTATTCAATATTTCTTAATTTGAAGCGTTTTAAATTCAATATAAATCAATTCGAAGCGTTTTTAAATCAAGTTTTATCAACGCTCGTAGTTAATTCATTTTCATTAAGGTTCATTTTTTTATACACATTACTACCATCTAGTGGCCTTTTAGTATAACCTCGATTATTCTAAATAAATTAAATTGTTGTAGATTTAATAATACAGAATATTCCAACTAGAGTACAATTACTGTGTGCAGACATACAAACAGACATATTCAGTGTGTACAAGAACACACTCACATTAATGTATATTAACACACCATAATAGATGGATCGATTTAACTATAATAAATAAAACAACTTCGGTAAATAAACAACCGTCTTGGTTCAAATGTTTTAGCCGAAAAAAAAGACAATTTTGCTGATTATATTCCATGTTCAGTTGGTAACAGGTAACTTCCCTCAAGTTATCTCAGGTTCACAAAAGAGGGTCAAAGAGCAATGAATTGACGAGAGATCGATCTCCTAAACTGTAATATGACATTAACATACATGTACTCACTGAAGTAGTTACTGAGTAGTAATGAATAGAAACACAATCTTACTTATAGATTTAAGTCAATCATACATGTTTAACTATAAGCTTTTATGTGTACAGCTGCATAACTTTTGAAAGAATAGGAATTAAAATAATAAGAGTGTTGATGGAGCTAAAGATTTTATACATCACTAACGTGTTACCATAGTAACTGCTGAAAACAAATAAAGTGACATGAATCAATCCATATAATACAAATGACTTGTTAAAAATGAAGCCTCAGTCAAAGTCACCACTAGAAAGCTGTTCTCATGTATTCATAATGTTTGACGATATAATAATTATTATTACTATTATTACTATTATTACTGCCGCGATGTTTGTCATCGTCACGTCACTGATGCGTTGACACGCGAGTGTTTGTTTTTATCTCTTTCTATCAGAGATTAGATGAGCTCGACGTCAGAGAAGTTTCAAGACCAACAAAGACAAGCGACTCTGCATCAACTTCTTCATGCTGGCGTGTGATCTTCTACGTTCACTGGACTGTTTCCGCCTTGTTTGGATCAGATAATATGTCGCTTTTTTAAACGTGTGCTTTTTATCAACACAAACATATTTTAGTGTCGCACACCAATAGTTTTGTCACTTCAAGTTGTTACACTGGAATCATTGTCGTCAACGGTTGTTCAAGAGGATCTTAAAACATAATATAGTTGAACATCTTTCCACTGATTACGTATATTTTTCATCACTTTCACTGATTTACTGATTGTAACCGTGATTCTTAGAGATCCGTCTTATTCTGATGCTGTTGTTTAACCTCGATCTGCCAAGTTAAAGCTGAATTTATGAACATGGATGAATCTCTTGTTGTACAACAAACACATGTGTGTGTGTGTGTGTGTGTGAAAATACATGATGTGAACCATAATTATATCATTTCTTCTCCTTCTGCACTGAATGAATCACAGTCAGAATCTATTGTCATAGTTCAACCAAATGAAGGTTCATCATCCAGACGGAGCACATGACGACATGTTTCAAGTAAAAAGATTAAAGAAGGTTAAAAAGATGAATAAAAAGTAAGAAACAAAGATAGAGGAGCAGCAGAGGTCAGAGGTCAGAGGTTTTATAATATCGTCTCGTCATTAAAATGTTTTTTCAAGATGCTCTGAGATGTAAACAAATGTCTTTATTGATCCTCATTTGTGTTTGTTCACTTCACGTATAGCTGAGAGTAGAAACTGATCCTGAGTCTGTTTGTGTTCAAGGACCTGAAGCGTCAGAGGGTTCACGGCAGGTGAACAGGTGAGGAACAGGTGAGCAAGGGTTCAGGATGTTGGAGGCAGCGAGAGGTCAAGATGTCATTCAGGGTGGGCAGAGGTCAGAGTGGATGACCCTCCGTAGTACTGTCCTGTCGCTGTACTGCAGTAACATATGGTTCTACAGCAGGACAACACACTCTGGATGGAGCAGCAGTAGAAGGACAGCAGTCATCAGGGGTCGGGGGGCCTGAACACATTTGTAGTGTTGGAGAGAACCTCAGTGTTTACAGTCACGAGGTTAATTGTCTTTTGTCTGGTTATTGACTTGTGCTTTGGCTAAACATGAAATCAAGTGAGAGAAGCTGTGGAGCTCACTATCAGAGTGAAGCTGTGGAGCTCACTATCAGAGTGAAGCTGTGGAGCTCACCATCAGAGTGAAGCTGTGGAGCTCACTATCAGAGTGAAGCTGTGGAGCTCACTATCAGAGTGAAGCTGTGGAGCTCACCATCAGAGTGAAGCTGTGGAGCTCACCATCAGAGTGAAGCTGTGGAGCTCACTATCAGAGTGAAGCTGTGGAGCTCACTATCAGAGTGAAGCTGTGGAGCTCACTATCAGAGTGAAGCTGTGGAGCTCACCATCAGAGTGAAGCTGTGGAGCTCACCATCAGAGTGAAGCTGTGGAGCTCACCATCAGAGTGAAGCTGTGGAGCTCACCATCAGAGTGAAGCTGTGGAGGTCACTATCAGAGTGAAGCTGTGGAGCTCACCATCAGAGTGAAGCTGTGGAGCTCACCATCAGAGTGAAGCTGTGGAGGTCACTATCAGAGTGAAGCTGTGGAGCTCACTATCAGAGTGAAGCTGTGGAGCTCACTATCAGAGTGAAGCTGTGGAGCTCACTATCAGAGTGAAGCTGTGGAGCTCACCATCAGAGTGAAGCTGTGGAGCTCACTATCAGAGTGAAGCTGTGGAGCTCACCATCAGAGTGAAGCTGTGGAGCTCACTATCAGAGTGAAGCTGTGGAGCTCACCATCAGAGTGAAGCTGTGGAGCTCACCATCAGAGTGAAGCTGTGGAGCTCACCATCAGAGTGAAGCTGTGGAGCTCACTATCAGAGTGAAGCTGTGGAGCTCACCATCAGAGTGAAGCTGTGGAGCTCACTATCAGAGTGAAGCTGTGGAGCTCACTATCAGAGTGAAGCTGTGGAGCTCACTATCAGAGTGAAGCTGTGGAGCTCACTATCAGAGTGAAGCTGTGGAGCTCACCATCAGAGTGAAGCTGTGGAGCTCACTATCAGAGTGAAGCTGTGGAGCTCACTATCAGAGTGAAGCTGTGGAGCTCACCATCAGAGTGAAGCTGTGGAGCTCACTATCAGAGTGAAGCTGTGGAGCTCACCATCAGAGTGAAGCTGTGGAGCTCACCATCAGAGTGAAGCTGTGGAGCTCACCATCAGAGTGAAGCTGTGGAGCTCACTATCAGAGTGAAGCTGTGGAGCTCACTATCAGAGTGAAGCTGTGGAGCTCACTATCAGAGTGAAGCTGTGGAGCTCACTATCAGAGTGAAGCTGTGGAGCTCACTATCAGAGTGAAGCTGTGGAGCTCACCATCAGAGTGAAGCTGTGGAGCTCACCATCAGAGTGAAGCTGTGGAGCTCACTATCAGAGTGAAGCTGTGGAGCTCACTATCAGAGTGAAGCTGTGGAGCTCACTATCAGAGTGAAGCTGTGGAGCTCACCATCAGAGTGAAGCTGTGGAGCTCACTATCAGAGTGAAGCTGTGGAGCTCACTATCAGAGTGAAGCTGTGGAGCTCACCATCAGAGTGAAGCTGTGGAGCTCACTATCAGAGTGAAGCTGTGGAGCTCACTATCAGAGTGAAGCTGTGGAGCTCACCATCAGAGTGAAGCTGTGGAGCTCACCATCAGAGTGAAGCTGTGGAGCTCACTATCAGAGAGAAGCTGTGGAGCTCACTATCAGAGAGAAGCTGTGGAGCTCACTATCAGAGAGAAGCTGTGGAGCTCACTATCAGAGAGAAGCTGTGGAGCTCACCATCAGAGTGAAGCTCCTCAGCCTCGTACCTGGTGGTGGAATGAAGGACAGACACATGGATGAGTTTAAGAAAAATGCTTGTTTAGTGAATTACGTACCTTTTGGATAAGCCGAGTAGCTATCATAAATTTGGGGATATGTGGTGATTTGAGGGTCTCTCCCAGTATCCTGGTCTGAAGACTCTGCCAGCTGTGGGTGTGTAGGTCAGTTAGAACTCATTGTTTCTGTGTCGAGGGGCTCCACAGGTATTTGTCAGTATAGTCAGGGCTAGTTAATTTTTACCAACCATCACGGTGATGGATAAAGTCTCATTGGTGATTAGTTTAGAGTTAGTTGGACGGGGGTTGAAATAGATGGATGAGTTGAGGGGTCTCCTATCCAGGGTGTTTGGAAGCTAACTGAGCGATCGAGGGGCTCCTGCCATTATGACTTCAACACTTTAGACACGACAGGCTGGTAAGAGTCTCGTTCCACGCAGCATAGTGTGTCTCTGACCTGTTCTGGTAAAATACTGTTGTCGTCGTATTGTCACCACATATTGTTTGTTTAAATTGTCTGTGTCTGTATATTTTTATCTTTATATGTTTCTTCTCGCTGCAGTACTTGTAGAAATGATCATTCATTTGTGTGAGATCTCTGACTTTCTGTGGCTCAGCTGAGAGTCCAGGTTCGTGTGTCTTTGATCACTATCTCTTGCTGATAAGAACTGCTGCAAGTCAACTGAGCTCCGAAAGAGTTTCCTTGTTGGTGGGAGTGGTTTCTCTTGGAGGTTGAACTTCTACGACTTCCTTCTTTTCGACCCTCCCGTTGTATTCATGTCTTCTTTAAACACACATTCTTACGTCATCTTGAATTCTATCACTATTGGGTTTGATATAATTATCTTTTCTCTTTATAAAGTAACATTCTTTGTTGACTTTTACTATTAATCCTGTTTCTTAATTGAGGAATATATGAATATATACAGTTAATTAGTGGTATAATTGGTTTAAGAAGAAAAACAAAAACAACTCACTTCAATTGTCTCCTTCTTCTGCTGTGTTCAATAACAATAACACAATAACATTGATGGTCGTCTCACTGCTGCATGTATTAATGATCTTGATCATCCTCTCTTCATATTTCACATTATCAATCGATCAACTCACAATTGGACACATTGAGTGTAACTTGGTTGTTTTGTGTTGCTAATACTGCTTATCTGAAACAAGTGTGTCACTGACTGCTTGCACGTGTGTACGTTTGTTGATATCTAGTTCCTGTTTTCTCTTCTTCTCTCAATTTCTGATCTTTGGTGTTGTATTTGCTATGCTGCCCCCTGCTGGTTTGCTCTTTGTTTACTTCTTAATTGACTTTTGTTCTGACTCAATTGGTGTAATTATTTAATTATTGATTAATTGAATCAACTGCAGTTTATTCTGTTTTCTTAGTTTTTCAATTATTACTTTAATTACATTTTATTATTTTAACAATTACTCATACATTTACTATTTTATTATTTTTAGTAAATTAGGGATTGGATTTTTATCTTTTTAATTATTGGAGGAATATTAAGATATATGTTGTATTTTGTCTTTAGACGGTCACTCGTATTCCTCTTTGTCAATTGTGCTAAATATATATGCAACTAATTAGGAAGTTAAATAAATAATAAAAAATAAATAATAAGTTGTTAATTGACAATTGTTTTGACTTGAATAATTGTAATTAATTAGTATAATATTTTGATTAGATCTAATTGCATTTAACTTAATTGGTTATTATTATTACTTTCGATTTACAAGTTATTCCTTTTAATTTTAATTGTATTGTTTTTATTATTAATATCTTAATTTACTATTTGTTTTATTTTTTAATTATCTCGGATTTTATAATATTTTAATTAGTTAATTAAAGTTTTGGTTCTTAATTTAGATTTTTAGATTCTTCCTCTTTCAGAGACTATACTATAAAGACTAGACTATAGAAACTATACTATAAAGACTAGACTCTAGAAACTATACTATAAAGACTAGACTATAGAAACTATACTATAAAGACTAGACTATAGAGACTATACTATAAAGACTAGACTATAGAAACTATACTATAAAGACTAGACTATAGAAACTATACTATAAAGACTAGACTATAGAGACTATACTATAAAGACTAGACTATAGAAACTATACTATAAAGACTAGACTATAGAAACTATACTATAAAGACTAGACTATAGAAACTATACTATAAAGACTAGACTATAGAGACTATACTATAAAGACTAGACTATAGAAACTATACTATAAAGACTAGACTATAGAAACTATACTATAAAGACTAGACTATAGAAACTATACTATAAAGACTAGACTATAGAAACTATACTATAAAGACTAGACTATAGAAACTATACTATAAAGACTAGACTATAGAAACTATACTATAAAGACTAGACTATAGAAACTATACTATAAAGACTAGACTATAGAAACTATACTATAAAGACTAGACAATAGAGACTATACTATAAAGACTAGACTATAGAAACTATACTATAAAGACTAGACTATAGAAACTATACTATAAAGACTAGACTATAGAAACTATACTATAAAGACTAGACTATAGAAACTATACTATAAAGACTAGACTATAGAAACTATACTATAAAGACTAGACTATAGAAACTATACTATAAAGACTAGACAATAGAGACTATACTATAAAGACTAGACTATAGAAACTATACTATAAAGACTAGACTATAGAAACTATACTATAAAGACTAGACTATAGAAACTATACTATAAAGACTAGACTCTAGAAACTATACTATAAAGACTAGACTATAGAAACTATACTATAAAGACTAGACTATAGAAACTATACTATAAAGACTAGACTATAGAAACTATACTATAAAGACTAGACTATAGAGACTATACTATAAAGACTAGACTATAGAGACTATACTATAAAGACTAGACAATAGAGACTATACTATAAAGACTAGACTATAGAAACTATACTATAAAGACTAGACTATAGAAACTATACTATAAAGACTAGACTATAGAAACTATACTATAAAGACTAGACTATAGAGACTATACTATAAAGACTAGACTATAGAAACTATACTATAAAGACTAGACTATAGAAACTATACTATAAAGACTAGACTATAGAGACTATACTATAAAGACTAGACTATAGAAACTATACTATAAAGACTAGACTATAGAAACTATACTATAAAGACTAGACTATAGAGACTATACTATAAAGACTAGACTATAGAAACTATACTATAAAGACTAGACTATAGAAACTATACTATAAAGACTAGACTATAGAGACTATACTATAAAGACTAGACTATAGAGACTATACTATAAAGACTAGACAATAGAGACTATACTATAAAGACTAGACTATAGAAACTATACTATAAAGACTAGACTATAGAAACTATACTATAAAGACTAGACTATAGAGACTATACTATAAAGACTAGACTATAGAAACTATACTATAAAGACTAGACAATAGAGACTATACTATAAAGACTAGACTATAGAAACTATACTATAAAGACTAGACTATAGAAACTATACTATAAAGACTAGACTATAGAGACTATACTATAAAGACTAGACTATAGAAACTATACTATAAAGACTAGACTATAGAAACTATACTATAAAGACTAGACTATAGAGACTATACTATAAAGACTAGACTATAGAAACTATACTATAAAGACTAGACTATAGAGACTATACTATAAAGACTAGACTATAGAAACTATACTATAAAGACTAGAATATAGAAACTATACTATAAAGACTAGACTATAGAGACTATACTATAAAGACTAGACTATAGAGACTAGACTATAGAAACTATACTATAAAGACTAGACTATAGAAACTATACTATAAAGACTAGACTATAGAAACTATACTATAAAGACTAGACTATAGAGACTATACTATAAAGACTATACTATAAAGACTAGACTATAGAGACTATACTATAAAGACTAGACTATAGAAACTATACTATAAAGACTAGACTATAGAGACTATACTATAAAGACTAGACTATAGAAACTATACTATAAAGACTAGACTATAGAGACTATACTATAAAGACTAGACTATAGAAACTATACTATAAAGACTAGAATATAGAAACTATACTATAAAGACTAGACTATAGAGACTATACTATAAAGACTAGACTATATAAACTATACTATAAAGACTAGACTATAGAGACTATACTATAAAGACTAGACTATAGAGACTAGACTATGGAGACTAGACTATAAAGACTATACTATAAAGACTAGACTATGGAGACTATACTTTAAAGACTAGACTATAGAAACTATACTATAAAGACTAGACTATAGAAACTATACTATAAAGACTAGACTATAGAAACTATACTATAAAGACTAGACTATAGAGACTATACTATAAAGACTATACTATAAAGACTAGACTATAGAGACTATACTATAAAGACTAGACTATAGAAACTATACTATAGAGACTATACTATAAAGACTAGACTATAGAGACTAGACTATAGAGACTAGACTATAGAGACTATACTATAGAGACTATACTATAAAGACTAGACTATAGACACTAGACTATAGAGACTAGACTATAGAGACTATACTATAAAGACTAGACTATAGAGACTAGACTATAGAGACTAGACTATAGAGACTATACTATAAAGACTTGACTATAGAGACTAGACTATAGAGACTAGACTATAGAGACTATACTATAAAGACTAGACTATAGAAACTATACTATAAAGACTAGACTATAGAAACTATACTATAAAGACTAGACTATAGAGACTATACTATAAAGACTAGACTATAGAAACTATACTATAAAGACTAGACTATAGAGACTATACTATAAAGACTAGACTATAGAAACTATACTATAAAGACTAGAATATAGAAACTATACTATAAAGACTAGACTATAGAGACTATACTATAAAGACTAGACTATATAAACTATACTATAAAGACTAGACTATAGAGACTATACTATAAAGACTAGACTATAGAGACTAGACTATGGAGACTGGACTATAAAGACTAGACTATAAAGACTAGACTATAGAGACTATACTTTAAAGACTAGACTATAGAAACTATACTATAAAGACTAGACTATAGAAACTATACTATAAAGACTAGACTATAGAAACTATACTATAAAGACTAGACTAAAGAGACTATACTATAAAGACTATACTATAAAGACTATACTATAAAGACTAGACTATAGAGACTATACTATAAAGACTAGACTATAGAAACTATACTATAAAGACTTGACTATAGAGACTATACTATAAAGACTAGACTATAGAAACTATACTATAAAGACTAGACTATAGAGACTATACTATAAAGACTATACTATAAAGACTAGACTATAGAGACTATACTATAAAGACTAGACTATAGAAACTATACTATAAAGACTAGACTATAGAGACTATACTATAAAGACTAGACTATAGAAACTATACTATAAAGACTAGACTATAGAGACTATACTATAAAGACTAGACTATAGAAACTATACTATAAAGACTAGAATATAGAAACTATACTATAAAGACTAGACTATAGAGACTATACTATAAAGACTATACTATATAAACTATACTATAAAGACTAGACTATAGAGACTATACTATAAAGACTAGACTATAGAGACTAGACTATGGAGACTAGACTATAAAGACTATACTATAAAGACTAGACTATAGAGACTATACTTTAAAGACTAGACTATAGAAACTATACTATAAAGACTAGACTATAGAAACTATACTATAAAGACTAGACTATAGAAACTATACTATAAAGACTAGACTATAGAGACTATACTATAAAGACTATACTATAAAGACTAGACTATAGAGACTATACTATAAAGACTAGACTATAGAAACTATACTATAAAGACTTGACTATAGAGACTATACTATAAAGACTAGACTATAGAAACTATACTATAAAGACTAGAATATAGAAACTATACTATAAAGACTAGACTATAGAGACTATACTATAAAGACTAGACTATATAAACTATACTATAAAGACTAGACTATAGAGACTATACTATAAAGACTAGACTATAGAGACTAGACTATGGAGACTAGACTATAAAGACTATACTATAAAGACTAGACTATAGAGACTATACTTTAAAGACTAGACTATAGAAACTATACTATAAAGACTAGACTATAGAAACTATACTATAAAGACTAGACTATAGAAACTATACTATAAAGACTAGACTATAGAGACTATACTATAAAGACTATACTATAAAGACTAGACTATAGAGACTATACTATAAAGACTAGACTATAGAAACTATACTATAAAGACTTGACTATAGAGACTATACTATAAAGACTAGACTATAGAGACTAGACTATAGAGACTAGACTATAGAGACTATACTATAGAGACTATACTATAAAGACTAGACTATAGAGACTAGACTATAGAGACTAGACTATAGAGACTATACTATAAAGACTAGACTATAGAGACTAGACTATAGAGACTAGACTATAGAGACTATACTATAGAGACTAGACTATACTATACTAAACCACTCCATCTTGATGCAGTGAAATTGATCATATATTGTTCTTTGAAATTAGACTTAAATAGTGAAAATAGTAAAAATAGAGACTAAAATACTGTAAGAAGGTCAAAGAAAAAATAATAGATTAAGAGATAAATTAAACACTGAGAAATATAAATATGACATTCTTCTCTCTAGTTGAATAAACCAAACAACTATAGAATAAAAGGAAATCTCCTTGAAGTGAATATTGATTAAAGAAACTAGTTAAGATAAGCAAAATAGTAATCTAGAATAGATACTGTATTTCTGTTGTGGGTAAATAATTAAAGAGCTCTGACTGACACCTGATCTAATTAACTATTATATTCATAAACACATTTGAACAAACACAACACTCTCAGACATTCACAAAGATTTACAAATAACACACTGATCTCAGAGATAAACAAACAAACACATGATGTCTTCAATTTAAATTGAATAAGATAAAGAAGTGTCTCTGATACAAACAGCTGTGTGTGTGTGTGTGTGTGTGTGTGTGTGTGTGTGTGTGTGTGTGTGTGAGTGTGTGTGTGTGTGTGTGAGTGTGTGTGTGTGTGAGTGAGTGTGTGTGTGTGTGTGTGTGTGTGTGTGTGTGTGTGTGTGTGAGTGAGTGAGTGTGTGTGTGTGAGTGTGTGTGTGTGTGTGTGATCATTTGAACTCTCTGCTAACTTCAAGGTTTATTCAAATAAAACACATGACAAACTCTAACAGACATATATAGACATACAAAGTTATGAATACACAACTCATGACACACACAATATCCTCATCACCACCTGAATAGATTCAAAACTGACCTTCTAGTAACTTCTGATCTTATCCTGTCAGAGGTCAGAGGTCAGAGGTGGTGTTGAGAAGCTCCAGTGAGGGAGACATAAGAAGCCACTGTCCACTGCAGACTGAAATATATCAGATGATGTCCTTGTTAGAAGGTGAACAAGAAACATGAACATGTGTAAAGATAACAACCTGACTAGCAGACATTTAAATATATATATGAACAAATGTCGTTTTAGGAAACTACTCTTTGGACATGTGGTGAAATAGTTAAGATGTTTAAATTACCAAACACAAGAAATCATGATTTGAGATAAAATACAACTTCCCTCAAACTAATAAGACTTTACTTATTGCTCAAAGAAGGAACATATTGCTATTATATATTTATATACTGTATATATTTAAAAGGACAATCAAATGGGCTGGAAATTGTCCAAACATTAGAGAAGTTTAAAAAAACAAGGGAAAGAAAATATCTTGTTATGATTAAAACATAGTTTCAGAATTAATCATTTTAAGAACATGTATTTTTTTAATAAATTAAAATAGAATACTTTTATATACATCACTGGCAGCCAATAATACAATAGAGCAGGGGTGTCACACTTTTTCGGTTCGCGAGCTACTTTTAAAATTGTCAAGTTCAAAAGATCTTCCTTCATCAAATTTGCTCAACATAAGTAAGAACATCCTTCACTCAGATAACTAGCACTGAATGAAGTGAATGATGATCAGTGATGATGGAAGGATGTGTGATTTAATCATCTTCATATAATACTGACTGACATAAATAACTACATTCAAATAGTTCAGTCTGTGAGGAGCATATTTACTCATAAGATACTTTTCCTCTAACTTACAAAAATGTCCATGAGATCCATGAGATCCATGAGATCCATGAGATCCATGAGACCCATGAGATCCATGAGATCCATGAGATCCATGAGATCCATGAGACCCATGAGATCCATGAGATCCATGAGACCCATGAGACCCATGAGATCCATGAGATCCATGAGACCCATGAGATCCATGAGATCCATGAGATCCATGAGACCCATGAGATCCATGAGATCCATGAGACCCATGAGATCCATGAGATCCATAAGATCCATGAGACCCATGAGATCCATGAGACCCATGAGACCCATGAGACCCATGAGATCCATGAGACCCATGAGGCCCATGAGATCCATGAGATCCATGAGACCCATGAGACCCATGAGATCCATGAGATCCATGAGACCCATGAGATCCATGAGATCCATGAGATCCATGAGACCCATGAGATCCATGAGATCCATGAGACCCATGAGATCCATGAGATCCATAAGATCCATGAGACCCATGAGATCCATGAGATCCATGAGATCCATGAGACCCATGAGACCCATGAGATCCATGAGACCCATGAGACCCATGAGATCCATGAGACCCATGAGACCCATGAGATCCATGAGATCCATGAGACCCATGAGATCCATGAGATCCATGAGATCCATGAGACCCATGAGATCCATGAGACCCATGAGACCCATGAGATCCATGAGATCCATGAGACCCATGAGACCCATGAGACCCATGAGACCCATGAGATCCATGAGATCCATGAGACCCATGAGATCCATGAGATCCATGAGATCCATGAGATCCATGAGATCCATGAGATCCATGAGATCTGGTCTCAGTGTCAGTCTGTGTTAAATCTCATCCTCCACTGCAGACAAGTTCAGACTCATATGTACTAATGATGCACAAACAATATTCATGTGTAAGAATCTGTTCTTGACACGAATTCAAGCCCTTTTCCTTTGTTCATCAACATCAACAAAGACTTCAGACGGTTCATCCCTTTCCATGCTTTCAATATGTCATCATATTTAAATGAAGCACAAACTTAAATTTCTCCATTTCTGTGATCATGAAAAAAAACAAACATGAATTCAAACTAACAGTTTATATTTGTTAATTTTAAACATGTCTGATATGAATCACACAAGTGGATTATTTTAACTTTAAAACCTCTTCAGATGAAGTTTAACGAGAATAAAACTGTTAAATAAATAAATAAATCAGTAACTTCACATCATCATCGCTTTGTCTGATCGTCTCTGACGTCATTAGAATGTGTTTCACCTGCACCTGTTTAACGTGTTTGTGTTTCTGCGTATTCTTATTACATTCTTATTACATTCTTATTATATTCTTATTACATTCTTATTACATTCTTATTATATTCTTATTACATTCTTATTACATTCTTATTATATTCTTATTACATTCTTATTACATTCTTATTACATTCTTATTATATTCTTATTACATTCTTATTATATTCTTATTACATTCTTATTACATTCTTATTATATTCTTATTACATTCTTATTACATTCTTATTATATTCTTATTACATTCTTATTACATTCTTATTACATTCTTATTATATTCTTATTACATTCTTATTATATTCTTATTACATTCTTATTACATTCTTATTACATTCTTATTACATTCTTATTATATTCTTATTATATTCTTATTACATTCTTATTACATTCTTATTACATTCTTATTACATTCTTATTATATTCTTATTATATTCTTATTATATTCTTATTACATTCTTATTACATTCTTATTACATTCTTATTACATTCTTATTATATTCTTATTACATTCTTATTACATTCTTATTACATTCTTATTACATTCGTGAGATGAAGGTCATTTACAAACAGTCATCATGTGATGGTTTATTAATACAAGTGTGTTTTAAGGACTCGATCAAATGAAAACCAGCATTTGTTGCCTTCATTGAACCTGCAGCTTAACTTTGATGGAACTGACGTCATGTTTCTGTGACTCTAGAGAAGAACCTGAAGTGACGTCATGTTTCTGTGACTCTAGAGAAGAACCTGAAGTGACGTCATGTTTCTGTGACTCTAGAGAAGAACCTGAAGTGACGTCATGTTTCTGTGACTCTAGAGAAGAACCTGAAGTGACGTCATGTTTCTGTGACTCTAGAGAAGAACCTGAAGTGACGTCATGTTTCTGTGACTCTAGAGAAGAACCTGAAGTGACGTCATGTTTCTGTGACTCTAGAGAAGAACCTGAAGTGACGTCATGTTTCTGTGACTCTAGAGAAGAACCTGAAGTGACGTCATGTTTCTGTGACTCTAGAGAAGAACCTGAAGTGACGTCATGTTTCTGTGACTCTAGAGAAGAACCTGAAGTGACGTCATGTTTCTGTGACTCTAGAGAAGAACCTGAAGTGACGTCATGTTTCTGTGACTCTAGAGAAGAACCTGAAGTGACGTCATGTTTCTGTGACTCTAGAGAAGAACCTGAAGTGACGTCATGTTTCTGTGACTCTAGAGAAGAACCTGAAGTGACGTCATGTTTCTGTGACTCTAGAGAAGAACCTGAAGTGACGTCATGTTTCTGTGACTCTAGAGAAGAACCTGAAGTGACGTCATGTTTCTGTGACTCTAGAGAAGAACCTGAAGTGACGTCATGTTTCTGTGACTCTAGAGAAGAACCTGAAGTGACGTCATGTTTCTGTGACTCTAGAGAAGAACCTGAAGTGACGTCATGTTTCTGTGACTCTAGAGAAGAACCTGAAGTGACGTCATGTTTCTGTGACTCTAGAGAAGAACCTGAAGTGACGTCATGTTTCTGTGACTCTAGAGAAGAACCTGAAGTGACGTCATGTTTCTGTGACTCTAGAGAAGAACCTGAAGTGACGTCATGTTTCTGTGACTCTAGAGAAGAACCTGAAGTGACGTCATGTTTCTGTGACTCTAGAGAAGAACCTGAAGTGACGTCATGTTTCTGTGACTCTAGAGAAGAACCTGAAGTGACGTCATGTTTCTGTGACTCTAGAGAAGAACCTGAAGTGACGTCATGTTTCTGTGACTCTAGAGAAGAACCTGAAGTGACGTCATGTTTCTGTGACTCTAGAGAAGAACCTGAAGTGACGTCATGTTTCTGTGACTCTAGAGAAGAACCTGAAGTGACGTCATGTTTCTGTGACTCTAGAGAAGAACCTGAAGTGACGTCATGTTTCTGTGACTCTAGAGAAGAACCTGAAGTGACGTCATGTTTCTGTGACTCTAGAGAAGAACCTGAAGTGACGTCATGTTTCTGTGACTCTAGAGAAGAACCTGAAGTGACGTCATGTTTCTGTGACTCTAGAGAAGAACCTGAAGTGACGTCATGTTTCTGTGACTCTAGAGAAGAACCTGAAGTGACGTCATGTTTCTGTGACTCTAGAGAAGAACCTGAAGTGACGTCATGTTTCTGTGACTCTAGAGAAGAACCTGAAGTGACGTCATGTTTCTGTGACTCTAGAGAAGAACCTGAAGTGACGTCATGTTTCTGTGACTCTAGAGAAGAACCTGAAGTGACGTCATGTTTCTGTGACTCTAGAGAAGAACCTGAAGTGACGTCATGTTTCTGTGACTCTAGAGAAGAACCTGAAGTGACGTCATGTTTCTGTGACTCTAGAGAAGAACCTGAAGTGACGTCATGTTTCTGTGACTCTAGAGAAGAACCTGAAGTGACGTCATGTTTCTGTGACTCTAGAGAAGAACCTGAAGTGACGTCATGTTTCTGTGACTCTAGAGAAGAACCTGAAGTGACGTCATGTTTCTGTGACTCTAGAGAAGAACCTGAAGTGACGTCATGTTTCTGTGACTCTAGAGAAGAACCTGAAGTGACGTCATGTTTCTGTGACTCTAGAGAAGAACCTGAAGTGACGTCATGTTTCTGTGACTCTAGAGAAGAACCTGAAGTGACGTCATGTTTCTGTGACTCTAGAGAAGAACCTGAAGTGACGTCATGTTTCTGTGACTCTAGAGAAGAACCTGAAGTGACGTCATGTTTCTGTGACTCTAGAGAAGAACCTGAAGCGATCAAACGCGCATGTGACTCTAGAGAAGAACCTGAAGTGACGTCATGTTTCTGTGACTCTAGAGAAGAACCTGAAGTGACGTCATGTTTCTGTGACTCTAGAGAAGAACCTGAAGTGACGTCATGTTTCTGTGACTCTAGAGAAGAACCTGAAGCGATCAAACGCGCATTATTTTGTTCGATCTATTATTTTTTAAAAACAAGCTTATTATTCTATATCGTTTTTCTGAATTGCGTAAAATGACTGTCGCACGTTTTGCTCTTTTTATTCTCGATTCATATGAACTTTGCCGTGCGTTCAGTGGAAGAGGCAGGAGCTCTGATTTTTCAATTCATTAATTTAATTATTTTTAAGTTTCAAGTTTCACTTTTCATATTGTCTATTGCAGGGGCGGGCAATACGTCGATCGCGAAGCTGTTGCGAGTAGATCGCGTGATTAAGTAAAATATGATAGAAGAAAATAGTAAAGAGAGCTCTGATTGGCTGCTGTGAATGTCAATC